>NW_028159829.1:134932-268032 GCF_964263955.1 Coregonus lavaretus | reverse complement strand
GAGAGCAGACACAGGACACAGACTGAACAGCAACATCCAACACAGTCCACAGTCTACATCAGGAGAGGAGGAGGGGGACTCAGGAGGACTGACGTCTGGACAAAACATTAAACACAAACAGAACTACATTCTTAGATTGTCTACTGCTGAATGGATCTTGAGGCAATGTTTCATGACCTTAGATCACCCTCGGATGATTGATTCAAAATAACATTTAATGGAAACCAGACACACCAATACTAATACAATATTAATAATACTAAAGATACAGCCAGAAGATATATATATAGAATAATAATTGTTCTTACCAAGTGAAATCCTAGTGGTGATGTTTCCATAGTGGTAGACCTCTTTCTGTTCAATACCTCCTTTCCCTCCATCATCCTCCACCTTGTACTCCTCAGTCCCACAGTAGTAGAGTCCCAGGTCAGATCCAGTGATGTTCTCAATCAGTAGATCATAGGAGTTGTTAGAGGGGTTCCACACCACATTGTATCCAGGGAAAGGGTTGGGAATATCAGAATTTTCTCGAAGATTAACGTAAACCTTGTATGTTGAAATAACAAGACGCGGCTGGTACTTGTGAGAACAGTTCCTATACCACATAATGTATACTCCAGTAGTTATGTTGCAGTCACAGTAGAGAGTGATGTTGTCTCCTGGTCTGACTCTCAGCTCCACCTCTGCTGCAGAGATCCCATCCTGACTGGAGGAAACAGCACCTACAGGTAGCAGAGGAACAGTGTTAGGATGAACTGACTGGAGGAAACAGCACCTACAGGTAGCAGAGGAACAGTGTTAGGATGAACTGACTGGAGGAAACAGCACCTACAGGTAGCAGAGGAACAGTGTTAGGATGAACTGACTGGAGGAAACAGCACCTACAGGTAGCAGAGGAACAGTGTTAGGATGAACTGACTGGAGGAAACAGCACCTACAGGTAGCAGAGGAACAGTGTTAGGATGAACTGACTGGAGGAAACAGCACCTACAGGTAGCAGAGGAACAGTGTTAGGATGAATCACAGAATGTCACTTTGATATCATAAACTTCTCCACATGTAAAGATAAACCTCATGTCTTTACCACAGTGATCACAATATCACAATAATAAGATAACAAATATAGTCAACCATAAAACCACATCAAGAAATCAGCTATCATCCAGCTATAAGGCCCAGTAAAACAAGTTACTCACATAAGAATGCAATCAGAGCAACACACAGCCTGTCCATCTGGTGGTCTGATGGTCTGATGGTGACTGTCAGAGAGTAGCTGGGTCTTTGAGTAACAAGGTCTTTGCTGCGTATTTCCGTGTTCATGATTTGACATACTTTACCATGAAAGGACATACGAGCAGCGATTGGTTCGATCGAGTGCAACGTTTTCAGCTTGTGGTCCTTTTCTCGGAAACCGATGTTGTGTGACATGAAAAGTAGGGTCTACAATAGAGGTAAACAGGCTTCACACATACATGACGTCAATGGAAAATATTCAGCTTTGAGGTGTTCACCTTAGATAGCAACACCTTAAGAGACCTATAGACACTCTATGAAGAAATAAAAACACATTTTGATGACTGAGTTGACCTTTAAACCTTGAAGAAAATACATTTATACAGAGGCTTAAAGTAGGCCTATAGGACTTTATACCTGTAGTCAGGAAGTAGGTCTAATTTTAGACCTAAAGTTTGCCATACACACTCTGGTCAATATGTGTGAATGGGAGAGATATCTGTGACAAATTAACTTGTAATAATAACGTTTGGACTCTCACACTCTGGCCTAATGAAAGACCCAGCTACTCTGACCCTGTTACTGAAAGACCCAGCTACTCTGAACCTGTTACTGAAAGACCCAGCTACTCTGACCCTGTTACTGAAAGACCCAGCTACTCTGACCCTGTTAGTGAAAGACCCAGCTACTCTGACCCTGTTACTGAAAGACCCAGCTACTCTGACCCTGTTACTGAAAGACCCAGCTACTCTGACCCTGTTACTGAAAGACCCAGCTACTCTGACCCTGTTACTGAAAGACCCAGCTACTCTGACCCTGTTACTGACAGACCCAGCTACTCTGACCCTGTTACTGACAGACCCAGCTACTCTGACCCTGTTACTGACAGACCCAGCTACTCTGACCCTGTTACTGAAAGACCCAGCTACTCTGACCCTGTTACTGAAAGACCCAGCTACTCTGAACCTGTTACTGAAAGACCCAGCTTCTCTGAACAACAGGAAGTCAGTGTGGGTTTCCTGTGTACTGAGTGTGTCTTTTCAGCCAATCAGTGACTAACTCTTATATGAGTACTGTAATGCCAACATCATAATATCAGACTTATCAACATTAGTAGTGGTCAATGTATGTATCTGTTTACATGAGTGCACATATATGTGGATATATTGGAGTGTGTCCATATGATTGTGTATCATGTACAGTGGGGAAAAAAAGTATTTAGTCAGCCACCAATTGTGCAAGTTCTCCCACTTAAAAAGATGAGAGAGGCCTGTAATTTTCATCATAGGTACACGTCAACTATGGCAGACAAATGGAGGAAAAGAAATCCAGAAAATCACATTGTAGGATTATTTATGAATTTATTTGCAAATTATGGTGGAAAATAAGTATTTGGTCACCTACAAACAAGCAAGATTTCTGGCTCTCACAGACCTGTAACTTCTTCTTTAAGAGGCTCCTCTGTCCTCCACTCGTTACCTGTATTAATGGCACCTGTTTGAACTTGTTATCAGTATAAAAGACACCTGTCCACAACCTCAAACAGTCACACTCCAAACTCCACTATGGCCAAGACCAAAGAGCTGTCAAAGGACACCAGAAACAAAATTGTAGACCTGCACCAGGCTGGGAAGACTGAATCTGCAATAGGTAAGCAGCTTGGTTTGAAGAAATCAATTGTGGGAGCAATTATTAAGAAATGGAAGACATACAAGACCACTGATAATCTCCCTCGATCTGGGGCTCCACGCAAGATCTCACCCCGTGGGGTCAAAATGATCACAAGAACGGTGAGCAAAACTCCCAGAACCACACGGGGGGACCTAGTGAATGACCTGCAGAGAGCTGGGACCAAAGTAACAAAGCCTACCATCAGTAACACACTACGCCGCCAGGGACTCAAATCCTGCAGTGCCAGACGTGTCCCCCTGCTTAAGCCAGTACATGTCCAGGCCCGTCTGAAGTTTGCTAGAGTGCATTTGGATGATCCAGAAGAGGATTGGGAGAATGTCATATGGTCAGATGAAACCAAAATAGAAAAAAAAAACTCAACTCGTCGTGTTTGGAGGACAAAGAATGTTGAGTTGCATCCAAAGAACACCATACCTACTGTGAAGCATGGGGGTGGAAACATCATGCTTTGGGGCTGTTTTTTTGCAAAGGGACCAGGACGACTGATCCGTGTAAAGGAAAGAATGAATGGGGCCATGTATCGTGAGATTTTGAGTGAAAACCTCCTTCCATCAGCAAGGGCATTGAAGATTAAACGTGGCTGGGTCTTTCAGCATGACAATGATCCCAAACACACCGCCCAGGTAACGAAGAAGTGGCTTCGTAATAAGCATTTCAAGGTCCTGGAGTGGCCTAGCCAGTCTCCAGATCTCAACCCCATAGAAAATCTTTGGAGGGAGTTGAAAGTCTGTGTTGCCCAGCGACAGCCCCAAAACATCACTGCTCTAGAGGAGATCTGCATGGAGGAATGGGCCAAAATACCAGCAACAGTGTGTGAAAACCTTGTGAAGACTTACAGAAAACGTTTGACCTGTGTCATTGCCAACAAAGGGTATATAACAAAGTATTGAGAAACTTTTGTTATTGACCAAATACTTATTTTCCACCATAATTTGCAAATAAATTCATAAAAATTCCTACAATATGGTTTTCTGGATTTTTTTTCCTCATTTTGTCTGTCATAGTTGACGTGTACCTATGATGGAAATTACAGGCCTCTCTCATCTTTTTAAGTGGGAGAACTTGCACAATTGGTGGCTGACTAAATACTTTTTTTCCCCACTGTATAGTCCTATGTCTGTGGTTGTGGTTTACTCAGCTAGTGCTGCTGCTCTGTAGGGGAGGGGTTAAGGGGGCCTGGGTTTCAGGTCTGAGGGGAGGACTGAGGGGTTAAGGGGGGCCTGGGTTTCAGGTCTGAGAGGAGGACTGAGGGGTTAAGGGGGGGCTGGGTTTCAGGTCTGAGGGGAGGACTGAGGGGTTAAGGGGGGCCTGGGTTTCAGGTCTGAGGGGAGGACTGAGGGGTTAAGGGGGGCCTGGGTTTCAGGTCTGAGGGGAGGACTGAGGGGTTAAGGGGGGCCTGGGTTTCAGGTCTGAGGGGAGGACTGAGGGGTTAAGGGGGGCCTGGGTTTCAGGTCTGAGGGGAGGACTGAGGGGTTAAGGGGGGGCCTGGGTTTCAGGTCTGAGGGGAGGACTGAGGGGTTAAGGGGGGCTGGGTTTCAGGTCTGAGGGGAGGACTGAGGGGTTAAGGGGGGCCTGGGTTTCAGGTCTGAGGGGAGGACTGAGGGGAACCTGGGTTTCAGGTCTGAGGGGTTAAGGGGGGCCTGGGTTTCAGGTCTGAGGGGAGGACTGAGGGGTTAAGGGGGGCCTGGGTTTCAGGTCTGAGGGGAGGACTGAGGGGTTAAGGGGGGCCTGGGTTTCAGGTCTGAGGGGAGGACTGAGGGGTTAAGGGGGGCTGGGTTTCAGGTCTGAGGGGAGGACTGAGAGGTTAAGGGGGGCCTGGGTTTCAGGTCTGAGGGGAGGACTGAGGGGTTAAGGGGGGCCTGGGTTTCAGGTCTGAGGGGAGGACTGAGGGGATAAGGGGGGCCTGGGATTCAGGTCTGAGGGGAGGATTGAGGGGTTAAGGGGGGCCTGGGTTTCAGGTCTGAGGGGAGGACTGAGGGGTTAAGGGGGGCCTGGGTTTCAGGTCTGAGGGGAGGACTGAGCGGTTAAGGGGGGCCTGGGTTTCAGGTCTGAGGGGAGGACTGAGGGGTTAAGGGGGGCTGGGTTTCAGGTCTGAGGGGAGGACTGAGGGGTTAAGGGGGGCCTGGGTTTCAGGTCTGAGGGGAGGACTGAGGGGTTAAGGGGGGCCTGGGTTTCAGGTCTGAGGGGAGGACTGAGGGGTTAAGGGGGGCCTGGGTTTCAGGTCTGAGGGGAGGACTGAGGGGTTAAGGGGGGCCTGGGTTTCAGGTCTGAGGGGAGGACTGAGGGGTTAAGGGGGGCCTGGGTTTCAGGTCTGTGGGGTAGTTTTCAGGTCTGTAGAAACCACAATGTTTCCATCTACTTGACATGTGATGTGTCAACTGCTTGGCCAGCCATTCTGTACCTTCTCATAAGTGTGTGTGTGAGCGTGCATGCATGCTTGCGTGTTTGTATGACTCTATTATTATCTAATAATATGTAATATTTCTCCAGGTATGCATGGTATCAAGTGTAGTATTAAGAGGCTGTATGAGGGACCAGATAACAGATAGATACTTTATGATGTTACTTTGACTGAAACAACAAAGTCATTCAGCTGTATCAACATCTCTAAGACTCAAGTCATGAGGTGTGACTTCCTCATGTTGTGTGGGTCCATCTCAGTCTGGATGTGTTCTATATCTGGAGTCTAACATTAACTTCAGACCCTGAGATGGACTAGTTCAAGTCAAGAGGTGTGAACTGTTGTCACGCCCTGGCTCCGGGGACACTGTTATGTTGAGCCAGGGTGTGTAGTTCTATGTATTCTATTGCTATGTTGGGAGTTCTAGTTTGTATTTCTATGTTGGCCTGAGTGACTCCCAATCAGAGGCAACGAGTGTCAGCTGGTGCTGGTTGTCTCTGATTGGGAGCCATATTTAAACTGTGTCTTTCCCTTTGTTTTTGTGGGTTTTTGTTTCTAGTCTGTTTATGGTAGACCGTGAACTGTCACGTATCATTTGTTGTTTTGATCGTGTCTCGGAATAAAGAGTATGTTTGCCTGCAACGCTGCGCCTTGGTCCTCATCTGTTCCTGACGATCGTGACAGAAAAACCCACCACTACTGGACCAAGCAGCGAGTCGAGGAGCCATCGCCAGGGAAATCCCTAGCAGATCTCCGTGGCAGCCTCGACTGGGTCAAGCCGAGTGAAGAGCAGAGAGAGTGGACTTGGGAACAATGGAGGAAGAGCTTCGACTGGGTCAAGCCAATTGAGGAGCTGAATAGCGGGAGTTGGGGGCAGAAGAGCGAGAGTTGGGCGAGAACTATAGAGGCCTGGCCCACGGGGAGGAGAGACCCCCAGACATTTTTTAGGGGGGGGCTCACGACGTTGGGGCAGCAGGAGGCCGCGATAGAGCGGTCCAGCGGGTTGGCAGAGGAGGCCGCCAGGTTACGGGGGCCACTGGTAGAAGAGGGGATGGAAGGTGTAGAGGCACGGCGAGAGGTACTGGGGTGTGTTACCAGTCCGGTCCGGCCCGTTCCAGATCCCGGTGTAGGGCCAGTGGTGTGTGTCCCCAGTACGGTCCGGTCTGTTCCTGCTCCCCGCACCAAGTCAGTGGTGCGCTTCGTCAGCCCGGCTCGGCCCGTTCCTGCTCCCCGCACCAAGACAGTGGTGCGCTTCGTCAGCCCGGCTCGGCCCGTTCCTGCTCCCCGCACCAAGTCAGTGGTGCGCTTTGTCAGCCCGGCTCGGCCCGTTCCTGCTCCCCGCACCAAGTCAGTGGTGCGCTTCGTCAGCCCGGCTCGGCCCGTTCCTGCTCCCCGCACCAAGTCAGTGGTGCGCTTCGTCAGCCCGGCTCGGCCCGTTCCTGCTCCCCGCACCAAGTCAGTGGTGCGCTTCGTCAGCCCGGCTCGGCCCGTTCCTGCTCCCCGCACCAAGTCAGTGGTGCGTTTCGTCAGCCCGGTTCGGCTCACTCCAGCTCCTCACACCAAGCCAGTGGTGTGCGTTGTCAGTCCAGCACGGCCCGTGCCTGTTCTCCACACCAAGCCAGTGGTGGGCATCGTCAGTCCGGCACGGCCCGTGCCTGTTCCACTGGTGCCTGGTTCGGCACTGGTCAGATGTTTTACGCCGGAGCTAGAGCAATCCGCTCCATCAGTGTGCAGTCCAGCTCCGGCCAGCGGGGCCAGACCGGACCAGGGGTACTTTGGGGGGTTGGAGAGGGAGTGGGGATCAGGTCCGGAGCCGGATCCGCCGCCAAGGCGGAGTGCCCACCCGGTCCCTCCCCTGTGGTATTTAGTTGGCGCGGTCGGAGTCCGCGCTTTTAGGGGGGGGTACTGTCACGCCCTGGCTCTGGGGACACTGTTATGTTGAGCCAGGGTGTGTAGTTCTATGTATTCTATTGCTATGTTGGGAGTTCTAGTTTGTATTTCTATGTTGGCCTGAGTGACTCCCAATCAGAGGCAACGAGTGTCAGCTGGTGCTGGTTGTCTCTGATTGGGAGCCATATTTAAACTGTGTCTTTCCCTTTGTGTTTGTGGGTTTTTGTTTCTAGTCTGTTTATGGTAGACCGTGAACTGTCACGTATCATTTGTTGTTTTGATCGTGTCTCGGAATAAAGAGTATGTTTGCCTGCAACGCTGCGCCTTGGTCCTCATCTGTTCCTGACGATCGTGACAACTGTTAACATGAGAGTGCAGGGCAGTAGTTGTGCTTGTATCCTTTATGGTTGTGTGTACCTGTCATACTAACTGATATCTGCTTCAGAGACCCAGCTACTCTGACCCTGTTACTGAAAGACCCAGCTACTCTGACCCTGTTACTGACAGACCCAGCTACTCTGACCCTGTTACTGACAGACCCAGCTACTCTGACCCTGTTACTGAAAGACCCAGCTACTCTGACACTGTTACTGAAAGACCCAGCTACTCTGACCCTGTTACTGACAGACCCAGCTACTCTGACCCTGTTACTGAAATACCCAGCTACTCTGACCCTGTTACTGAAAGACCCAGCTACTCTGACACTGTTACTGAAAGACCCAGCTACTCTGACCCTGTTACTGACAGACCCAGCTACTCTGACCCTGTTACTGAAAGACCCAGCTACTCTGACCCTGTTACTGAAAGACCCAGCTACTCTGACCCTGTTACTGACAGACCCAGCTACTCTGACCCTGTTACTGAAAGACCCAGCTACACTGACCCTGTTACTGAAAGACCCAGCTACTCTGACCCTGTTACTGAAAGACCCAGCTACTCTGACCCTGTTACTGACAGACCCAGCTACTCTGACCCTGTTACTGAAAGACCCAGCTACTCTGACCCTGTTACTGACAGACCCAGCTACTCTGACCCTGTTACTGACAGACCCAGCTACTCTGACCCTGTTACTGAAAGACCCAGCTACTCTGACCCTGTTACTGACAGACCCAGCTACTCTGACCCTGTTACTGACAGACCCAGCTACTCTGACCCTGTTACTGACAGACCCAGCTACTCTGACCCTGTTACTGAAAGACCCAGCTACTCTGACCCTGTTACTGACAGACCCAGCTACTCTGACCCTGTTACTGACAGACCCAGCTACTCTGACCCTGTTACTGAAAGACCCAGCTACTCTGACCCTGTTACTGAAAGACCCAGCTACTCTGACCCTGTTACTGACAGACCCAGCTCACTGCTCTTTCCTCAGACCTGAAACCCAGCCCCCCTTAACCCCTCCCCTACAGAGCAGCAGCATTAGCTGAGTAAACCACAACCACAGACATAGGACTATACATGATACACAATCATATGGACACTCTCCCATATACCCACATATATGTGCACTCATGTAAACAGATACATACATTGACCACTACTAATGTTGGTAAGTCTGATATTATGATGTTGGCATTACAGTACTCATATAAGAGCTAGTCACTGATTGGCTGAGAAGACACACTCAGTACACAGCAAACCCACACTGACATCCTGTTGCAGTTGCCATGGTGATGTCTGTCTCTCTGTTTGTCTGTTTGTCTGTCTACCATTTGGCCTGAGGAAGAGAGTACATCCAAGTTATAAGTAGTTGTTCACCCATGGTGCTGCTATTCTCCTGATGATGTCACACATGTTCTCACTGAGTGCATCATATCTCTGTCTATGTCCTATTTGTTTTCCCACTAATCCTGATGAAAAAGAGATCGTTAGATACAGAACTACATCCACAAAGATAAAGAACTACAAATGGCATAGCTCTTAAACTATAATTGACTTGAATGTACCATCACATCCTCTCCAGAGCATCATGGTTATTGTAGTTTCTGATTGTAATTTCTTGCTGCATTCAATTCAGGGTGTCCAACATTGGTGAGGCCTAGATGTGTGGTGGATAAATAATAATTTTGGGATGCCTCAATTAGCTCATACAGATCATGGTGAGGATTTAAATGTTATGATTACAGGATGTTCATCATTTGATAAATCAAACATTAATACTGGCAGGTTGCAGTTATATAGGCCAACCTTAGGCCTCTGTCTCAAGATAGGTCTCTGTCTCAAGATAGGTCTCTGTCTCAAGATAGGTCTCTGTCTCAAGATAGGTCTCTGTCTCAGGATAGGTCTCTGTCTCAGGATAGGTCTCTGTCTCAAGATAGGTCTCTGTCTCAGGATAGGTCTCTGTCTCAGGATAGGTCTCTGTCTCAGGATAGGTCTCTGTCTCAAGATAGGTCTCTGACTCAAGATAGGTCTCTGTCATAAGACCTCTGTCTCAAGATAGGTCTCTGTCTCAACAGTCTTTTCTTAGGGGGTCAAAATAGACACCAGAATGAGTGTTTGGTTCTTCATGTTGTATTTGATGATGTTGCAGCAGGTTGACTTGACAAGGTGCTGCTAGTTAGGTGTTGCTGTCTACAGTGACCACCTCAAAGCTGAATATTTTCCAGTGACGTCACGTTACTTTGAAACATGTTTACCTCGATGCTAGACCCTCCTCTTCATGTCACAACATGGGTTTCAGAGAAAAGGACCACAAGCTGAAAACTTTCCACTCGATCGAACCAATCGCTGCTCGTATGCCCTTTCATGGTAAAGTATGTCAAATCATGAACACGGAAATACGCAGCAAAGACCTTGTTACTCAAAGACCCAGCTACTCTCTGACAGTCACCATCAGACCATCAGACCACCAGATGGACAGGCTGTGTGTTGTTCTGATTGCATTCTTATGTGAGTAACTTGTTTTACTGGGCCTTATAGCTGGATGATAGCTGATTTCTTCATGTGGTTTTATGGTTGACTAGATTTGTTGTCTTATTATTCTGATATTGTGATCATTGTGGTAAAGACATGAGGTTCATCTTTCCATGTGGATAAGTTTATGATATCAAAGTGACATTCTGTGATTCATCCTAACACTGTTCCTCTGCTACCTGTAGGTGCTGTTTCCTCCAGTCAGTTCATCCTAACACTGTTCCTCTGCTACCTGTAGGTGCTGTTTCCTCCAGTCAGTTCATCCTAACACTGTTCCTCTGCTACCTGTAGGTGCTGTTTCCTCCAGTCAGTTCATCCTAACACTGTTCCTCTGCTACCTGTAGGTGCTGTTTCCTCCAGTCAGTTCATCCTAACACTGTTCCTCTGCTACCTGTAGGTGCTGTTTCCTCCAGTCAGTTCATCCTAACACTGTTCCTCTGCTACCTGTAGGTGCTGTTTCCTCCAGTCAGTTCATCCTAACACTGTTCCTCTGCTACCTGTAGGTGCTGTTTCCTCCAGTCAGTTCATCCTAACACTGTTCCTTCCTCTGCTACCTGTAGGTGCTGTTTCCTCCAGTCAGTTCATCCTAACACTGTTCCTCTGCTACCTGTAGGTGCTGTTTCCTCCAGTCAGTTCATCCTAACACTGTTCCTCTGCTACCTGTAGGTGCTGTTTCCTCCAGTCAGTTCATCCTAACACTGTTCCTCTGCTACCTGTAGGTGCTGTTTCCTCCAGTCAGTTCATCCTAACACTGTTCCTCTGCTACCTGTAGGTGCTGTTTCCTCCAGTCAGTTCATCCTAACACTGTTCCTCTGTTACCTGTAGGTGCTGTTTCCTCCAGTCAGTTCATCCTAACACTGTTCCTCTGCTACCTGTAGGTGCTGTTTCCTCCAGTCAGTTCATCCTAACACTGTTCCTCTGCTACCTGTAGGTGCTGTTTCCTCCAGTCAGTTCATCCTAACACTGTTCCTCTGCTACCTGTAGGTGCTGTTTCCTCCAGTCAGTTCATCCTAACACTGTTCCTCTGCTACCTGTAGGTGCTGTTTCCTCCAGTCAGGATGGGATCTCTGCAGCAGAGGTGGAGCTGAGAGTCAGACCAGGAAACAACATCACTCTCTACTGTGACTGCAACATAACTACTGGAGTATACATTATGTGGTATAGGAACTGTTCTCACAAGTACCAGCCACCTCTTGTTATTTCAACTTACCAAAATCTTCAGGACATTTCTGATAATCCCAACCCTTTTCCTGGATATAATGTGGTGTGGAACCCCTCTAACAACTCCTGGGATCTACTGATTGAGAACATCACTGGATCTGACCTGGGACTCTACTACTGTGGGACTATGGAGACTAACGTGGTGGAAGAAGGAAAACTAATTGGAAAGAAAGAGGTCTACCACTATGGAAACATCACCACTAGGATTTCACTTGGTAAGAACAATTATTATTCTATATATAGATCTTCTGGCTGTATCTTTAGTATTATTAATATTGTATTAGTATTGGTGTGTCTGGTTTCCATTAAATGTTATTTTGAATCAATCATCCGAGGGTGATCTAAGGTCATGAAACATTGCCTCAAGATCATCTTTAAACATCCATTCAGCAGTAGACAATCTAAGAATGTAGTTCTGTTTGTGTTTAATGTTTTGTCCAGACGTCAGTCCTCCTGAGTCCCCCTCCTCCTCTCCTGATGTAGACTGTGGACTGTGTTGGATGTTGCTGTTCAGTCTGTGTCCTGTGTCTGCTCTCCTCTCCTCCCTCCTCTCCTCCGCATGTGTCTACTGCTTCTGCAGAACAACAGGTACACTCACTCTCTCACTCTCTGTCAGGAGTCACTTAGTCACTCATTTATTTTTAAGTCATTATTTACAAGCTGTATATGCTCCTTCACTCTTTTATAGCACTCTTTTACTCATTCCTTTATTTGATAAAAGTCACTATTGTATTTAAAAAGTCAGAATACACTCACTCTCACTTAATCTGTTTTACTCTCCAACTCAATCAATCAATGAAATAATCAATCAATCATTGATCCAACCAATCAACCATCAATCAATCAATAAATCAATCAAACCTTCTTTCAAATACTCTGGTAAACTAATGTAGACCATGTTAAATTGACAGCTCAATATCAGATGTGTTCTTTACTTGTTGTTTTAATGGTGATAATTCTTCCTCTGCAGCTGCAGCTGAGACTCAGGTTCCTCTGAACAGGACTACCACCAGGGGAAGTGAGAGAAGAGAGAAGGTATAGTCAGAATTAGTGTTGTAGTTCTATGACTGGTGGCCATCTTTATTTGTAGTCCATGTGATTTGTAACCCAGTACTACTCAAAGCAGTGGCAAGTATACTAATTAAAAACTAAAGGAATAATAATAACATAATAATATGATGAATTACTTGAAATAATCATAATGTATGATTACATATCAATAACATTAACAGATTAATTGTAAAATCTCTCTCTCTCTTGTATCTCTCTCCCCATCTCTCTCTTGTCTCTCTCTCTCTCCATCTGTGTGCCTCTCTCTCTCTCTCTCTCTCTCTCTCTCTCTCTCTCTCTCTCCATCTGTGTGCCTCTCTCTCTCTCCATCTGTGTGCCTCTCTCTCTCTCCCTCTCTCTCTCTCTCTCTCTCTCTCTCTCTCCATCTGTGTGTCTCTCTCTCTCTCCATCTGTGTGCCTCTCTCTCTCTCTCTCTCTCTCTCTCTCTCTCTCTCTCTCTCTCTCTCTCCTCTCTCTCTCTCTCTCTCTCTCTCTCTCAGGAGGAAGGAGATCTGTGTTATGCCTCGTTGGATATCCGTCAGGGACAGAGGAGACCAAAGAAGAAGAAGAGAGTCCAGAACTCTGACTTTAGTACCTACACTGCCATCAATACCAGCAGAGTGTGAGACCTATACCCTCCATCAATACCAGCAGAGTGTGAGACCTATACCAGCCATCAATACCAGCAGGGTGTGAGACCTATACCAGCCATCAATACCAGCAGAGTGTGAGACCTATACCAGCCATCAATACCAGAAGAGTGTGAGATCTATACCAGCCATCAATACCAGCAGAGTGTGAGACCTTTACCATCCATCAATACCAGCAGAGTGTGAGACCTATACCATCCATCAATACCAGCAGAGTGGGACCTATACCAGCCATCAATACCAGCAGAGTGGGACCTATACCCTCCATCAATACCAGCAGAGTGTGAGACCTTTACCAGCCATCAATACCAGCAGGGTGTGAGACCTATACCAGCCATCAATACCAGCAGAGTGTGAGACCTATACCATCCATCAATACCAGCAGAGTGTGAGACCTATACCAGCCATCAATACCAGCAGGGTGTGAGACCTATACCAGCCATCAATACCAGCAGGGTGTGAGACCTATACCAGCCATCAATACCAGAAGAGTGTGAGATCTATACCAGCCATCAATACCAGCAGAGTGTGAGACCTAAACCATCCATCAATACCAGCAGAGTGAGACCTATACCATCCATCAATACCAGCAGAGTGAGACCTATACCATCCATCAATACCAGCAGAGTGTGAGACCTATACCAGCCATCAATACCAGCAGAGTGTGAGACCTATACCAGCCATCAATACCAGCAGAGTGTGAGACCTATACCAGCCATCAATACCAGCAGAGTGTGAGACCTATACCAGCCATCAATACCAGCAGGGTGTTAGACTTGAACCATTATAGACTTAACTGGGAGGACAAGAACTTTGATGTTATTACCAGTTCTTTTACTTTTTATGGAATAATTTTAACTTCCAATATCTTTCTCTCTCTCTCAACGTATGACAATGAGTTTAGAGTCATTTTATTATGGTTGAGCATTATTTTTTATATTTTTTTGCCTTTTATAATTATTAAAATTGATGTTTTTAAGCTTGCATTAATTTGACTGTAGAACACATCTGCATTGAATCTGTCAGAGTAAAATAATATTTTCAAAACTTCAGGAAATATGGTCATATATATTTTTGTAAAGGGAACTGATATGTTTTAAATGTACCTTGAATAAATATTAATTTAGTTTAATTTGATTGACTGATTTTACTTTAATTGCCGTAAGCATTTAGAATTGATTTTAAAATTAGGTGTGGTGAATTATGAAGACACTGCTTGTATCAAAAAGAGATAATGTGACAGCGCTACTTCCAAGACAGATGATCCAAGACTGACGTAGTCTACCCCTATGGAACGTTTTGGTTTTTTAAATGTGCACCCCTTGGGGTCCGCAGGACCAAGTTTGGGAAATTCTGCCCTATGGTCTCCTCAATGTTAAGGTCATACCATTCTGTTTGGAAAGGCTCCAGCAACCTTTCAGAGGTTTTTGTTTGAGGGTGTGGCTTAGACAATTAGCAGGTGTGGCTAACATATTAAGAGGGTTGGCTTAGAAGTGACAAGGGTGTGACTCTTAGGCTAAGAAGGTGTGGCTTAGATGCTAAGGGGGTGTGTCTTTAGAGGAAGACAGATGCTGAACAGAACCACAGCACAGTTTCTGTGGTTTCATACAAACACCTAGTCTATGGTTGAAGTTTACTAAAAGTAGCTCAGTAAAGCTTTCAACTACATTCTCAATAGAGTTACATGGAGAAGTCAGGTGAATTATACCACAGAACATTATAATCTCAGAAAAACATCATTTTATTTTACAAATATAATTATTATTATAATTTATTATAATTATGTATTTATGGTCTGAGCTGGGTCCTGGTGGTGGTCTCCAGAGCTCTGTTTCTGTTCCTCATTCCTGCTGCCTTCTGGGTCGGGAAAACACACAGTGGGTCTGGACATGGGGATATTCATATCAGTTTTTGTTAACTTAACTTCTCATCCAGTACAGTGATATAACAACAGTTTAACATGTTGTGTTGTTGTGTTAAAACCAGGAGGTGGTAAGGAGAAGAGGGCAGTCCAGAAAAGAGGCAGAGACCAGTCATTCTCCATGTCTGTAGTGAATTGAACTTCTCTTCTACGTGTCCAATGAGATCAGCATGAAACTGTTGTCATGTGATTTCATCACACCATCATCTGCTGGTCTGTCTCATTATTTCTCTATTACCCAGATGGTTTTTATTGCTTTATTTTGGTGAATTTTTAGTAAGGGCTATTTATCACAGAAATGGTTTATCCTTTTAAAATTGCAGTTTTTATTTTTTATCTATTTTATTTTGTAAAGGTTTTTTTACCATTTGAAAACATCTACAAAATAGTAGTTGTATTGTAATGGATTTGTTATTTTAGATTGAGCTACTTTTCATGTATTATTTGTATTTGTAATGGTTATCTTCTGGAATGAAATGGCAATTTTTTCAGAGATTATCCTGTTCTGTGGTATAATCAACCTGATTTCACTATGTAACTCTATTGAGAATGTGGTTTCACTGAAAGCTTTACAGAGCTACATTTAAGACACTTAAAATGTTGAGCCATAGGCCACGTCAGGGCTCTCCAACCCTGTTTGTGGAGAGCTACCCTCCAGTAGGTATTCGCTCCAACCCTGTTTGTGGAGAGCTACCCTCCTGTAGATTTTCGCTCCAACCCCAGTTGTAACCAACAGGACGGTAGCTTTACAGGAACAGGGTTAAAGATTCCAGGGCGACGTGTTTGTATGAAACCACAGAAACTACTGTGGTTCTAATCAACAACGCTGTCTTCCTCTTAAGCCACACCCCATTAGGTCCTAAAACCACCCACCTTCGGTTCTAAGCCACACCACGTAACATTTAAATCACGCCCCTTAGCCTCCATGCTCTGGTTATGCATTTCTGTCATCCTCTAAAGCCACACCCTCTTCGTCTCTAAGCCACACCCTCTTCGTATCTAAGCCACACCCTCTTCGTCTCTAAGCCACACCCTCAAATACCTCAAAGGTTTGCTGGAGAATTTGTCAAACCAAATAGCATGACCTTGTCCTCAGAGACCTTAAGGGGAGACAAAGACATGATGACATGAAATCATATTAAACTGAATCAATATTTGCATTTACATTTATTCAGCTACATTAACACATATCAATACACTTACAAATGAAATACAATTAATTTACACAACTACAATTAATACAATTACAAAACAACAACTATATCAAAAGCTATTTAACCATTTTCCCTGAGCTTAAAAACATTTTCTAAATCAATTTCGTTATTCTTATTAAAAGGCTACAAACAAAAGTTAAAAAAGAAATCACTAGTATGAAACGGTTTAAAACAAGTAAAAAATACATTAAAATATTCCCCCCAAAATTAAGTAACTCTTAAAAATATCAAAACTGTCGTTGTCACACCTTCCCAGCTATATTGGTACAGGTCTCACACTCTGCTGGTATTGATGGCTGGTATAGGTCTCAAATCTGCTGGTATTGATGGATGGTATAGGTCTCACACTCTGCTGGTATTGATGGTTGGTATAGGTCTCACACTCTGCTGGTATTGATGGCTGGTATAGGTCTCACACTCTACTGGTATTGATGGCTGGTATAGGTCTCACACTCTGCTGGTATTGATGGATGGTATAGGTCTCACACTCTGCTGGTATTGATGGATGGTATAGGTCTCACACTCTGCTGGTATTGATGGCTGGTATAGGTCTCACACTGCTGGTATTGATGGCTGGTATAGGTCTCACACTCTGCTGGTATTGATGGATGGTATAGGTCTCACACTCTGCTGGTATTGATGGCTGGTATAGGTCTCACACTCTGCTGGTATTGATGGCTGGTATAGGTCTCACACTCTGCTGGTATTGATGGCTGGTATAGGTCTCACACTCTGCTGGTATTGATGGATGGTATAGGTCTCACACTCTGCTGGTATTGATGGATGGTATAGGTCTCACACTCTGCTGGTATTGATTGCTGGTATAGGTCTCACACTCTGCTGGTATTGATGGATGGTATAGGTCTCACACTCTGCTGGTATTGATGGATGGTATAGGTCTCACACTCTGCTGGTATTGATGGCTGGTATAGGTCTCACACTCTGCTGGTATTGATGGATGGTACAGGTCTCACACTCTGCTGGTATTGATGGATGGTATAGGTCTCACACTCTGCTGGTATTGATGGATGGTATAGGTCTCACACTCTGCTGGTATTGATGGATGGTATAGGTCTCACACTGCTGGTATTGATGGCTGGTATAGGTTTCACACTCTGCTGGTATTGATGGATGGTATAGGTCTCACACTATGCTGGTATTGATGGATGGTACAGGTCTCACAATCTGCGGGTATTGATGGCTGGTGTAGGTCTCACACTCTGCTGGTATTGATGGCTGGTATAGGTTTCACACTCTGCTGGTATTGATGGATGGTATAGGTCTCACACTATGCTGGTATTGATGGATGGTACAGGTCTCACAATCTGCGGGTATTGATGGCTGGTGTAGGTCTCACACTCTGCTGGTATTGATGGATGGTATAGGTCTCACACTATGCTGGTATTGATGGATGGTACAGGTCTCACAATCTGCGGGTATTGATGGCTGGTATAGGTCTCACACTCTGCTGGTATTGATGGATGGTATAGGTCTCACACTCTGCTGGTATTGATGGATGGTATAGGTCTCACACTCTGCTGGTATTGATGGCTTATATAGGTCTCACACTCTGCTGGTATTGATGGCTGGTATAGGTCTCACACTCTGCTGGTATTGATGGCTGGTATAGGTCTCACACTCTGCTGGTATTGATGGATGGTATAGGTCTCACACTATGCTGGTATTGATGGATGGTACAGGTCTCACAATCTGCGGGTATTGATGGCTGGTATAGGTCTCACACTCTGCTGGTATTGATGGATGGTATAGGTCTCACACTATGCTGGTATTGATGGATGGTACAGGTCTCACAATCTGCGGGTATTGATGGATGTATAGGTACTGAAGTCAGAGAGAGCGAGAGAGTGAGAGATTAAATTAATAATCTGTTAATATTAATTATATATGATCATACATTAGGATTATACATTATATATTTTTACTTTTTTCCTTCTGTTTTTAATGATCATATCTGACATTGAAAATAGTATTTGAATAAGGCTGGGTTGCCAAACACATGGACTACAAATCAAGATGACTACCAAAAATAAAACTACAACACCCACCTTGACTGTAGTCTGCACACTGCTGTCACTTCCCCTGGTCGTAGTCCTGTTCAGAGGAACCTGAGTCTCAGTTGGAGCTGCAGAGGGAGAGTTCTCACCATTAAAACACCACGTTTGAGGTCAAACTAGGACACATCAGTTCAAAGTAAATAGATGTTTACATATTGTGGTCAAGATGCTTTTCAAATGAAGGTTAAAAACATAGCTAATTATTTGAATAATAAGAAAGGTTGATTAGGAATACCCAGACTTAAAAAATGAATGAGTGACTAAGTGACTCCTGACAGAGAGTGAGTGAGTGAGTGAGTGTACCTGTTGTTCTGCAGAAGTAGTAGACACAGGAAGAGGAGAGGAGAGCAGACACAGGACACAGACTGAACAGCAACATCCAACACAGTCCACAGTCTACATCAGGAGAGGAGGAGGGGGACTCAGGAGGAGGGGAGGAGGAGGACTCAGGAGGAGGGGAGGAGGAGGAGGACTCAGGAGGAGGGGAGGAGGAGGACTCAGGAGGAGGGGAGGAGGAGAAGGACTCAGGAGGAGGGGAGGAGGAGGACTCAGGAGGACTGACGTCTGGACAAAACATTAAACACAAACAGAACTACATTCTTAGATTGTCTACTGCTGAATGGATGTTTAAAGATGATCTTGAGGCAATGTTTTAATGATTATTTAATTATATGTATTATTTATTGATCAGCCTCGGATGATTGATTCAAAATAACATACATTTTCTTTGGCGTTCCTTACAACTGAACCTCTCTCATTCAAGGAACCCAGACACACCAATAATAATACAATATTAATAATACTAAAGATACAGCCAGAAGATCTATATATAGAATAATAATAGTTCTTACCAAGTGAAATCCTAGTGGTGATGTTTCCATAGTGGTAGACCTCTTTCTTTCCAATTAGTTTTCCTTCATCCACCAGGTTAGTCTCCATAGTCCCACAGTAGTAGAGTCCCAGGTCAGATCCAGTGATGTTCTCAATCAGTAGATCATAGGAGTTGTTAGAGGGGTTCCACACCACATTATATCCAGGGAAAGGGTTGTTATGCCAAATCGTAGTTGAAATAACAAGACGCGGCTGGTACTTGTGAGAACAGTTCCTATACCACATAATGTATACTCCAGTAGTTATGATACAGTCACAGTAGAGAGTGATGTTGTTTCCTGGTCTGACTTTCAGCTCCACCTCTGCTGCAGAGATCCCATCCTGACTGGAGGAAACAGCACCTACAGGTAGCAGAGGAACAGTGTTAGGATGAACTGACTGGAGGAAACAGCACCTACAGGTAGCAGAGGAACAGTGTTAGGATGAACTGACTGGAGGAAACAGCACCTACAGGTAGCAGAGGAACAGTGTTAGGATGAACTGACTGGAGGAAACAGCACCTACAGGTAGCAGAGGAACAGTGTTAGGATGAACTGACTGGAGGAAACAGCACCTACAGGTAGCAGAGGAACAGTGTTAGGATGAACTGACTGGAGGAAACAGCACCTACAGGTAGCAGAGGAACAGTGTTAGGATGAACTGACTGGAGGAAACAGCACCTACAGGAAGCAGAGGAACAGTGTTAGGATGAACTGACTGGAGGAAACAGCACCTACAGGGAGCAGAGGAACAGTGTTAGGATGAATCACAGAATGTCACTTTGATATCATAAACTTCTCCACATGTAAATATAAACCTCATGTCTTTACCACAGTGATCACAATATCATAATAATAAGATAACAGATCTAGTCAACTATAAAACCACATCAAGAAATCAGCTATCATCCAGCTATAAGGCCCAGTAAAACAAGTTACTCACATAAGAATGCAATCAGAGCAACACACAGCCTGTCCATCTGGTGGTCTGATGGTCTGATGGTGACTGTCAGAGAGTAGCTGGGTCTTTGAGTAACAAGGTCTTTGCTGCGTATTTCCGTGTTCATGATTTGACATACTTTACCATGAAAGGACATACGAGCAGCGATTGGTTCGATCGAGTGGAAAGTTTTCAGCTTGTGGTCCTTATCTCCTTATCTTGTGTGACATGAAAAGTAGGGTCTACAATCGAGGTAAACAGGCTTCACACCAACATGACGTCAATGGAAAATATTCAGCTTTGAGGTGTTCACCTTAGATAGCAACACCTTAAGAGACCTATAGACACTCTATGAAGAAATAAAAACACATTTTGATGACTGAGTTGACCTTTAAACCTTGAAGAAAATACATTTGTACAGAGGCTTAAAGTAGGTCTATAGGACTTTATACCTGTAGTCAGAAAGTAGGTTTTGATTAACAACCCTTTCCCTGGATATAATGTGGTGTGGAACCCCTCTAACAACTCATATGATCTACTGATTGAGAACATGTTAGATTAATTTGGATTTTAAGAATAATGACTAAAGAATTTCACCCCAAACACAGTATAAATGTTAGAATTATCATGTAGTGTCAACCCACTAACAGAGGGGGCGTTACTAACCATTCAAGGGGGAAGGCGGGAACTGTTAAAGAAAGCCACCTAAAGGTGGGAGGAGCATAGTGTCTTTGTTTGTCAAGGGGTATAAAAACAGTATGTTTGCGTTTTTGAGCAGAGCTCTCCTTGAATAAATTTACCGATAATTACTTGTGGATTGTGGACCTTGAATCATTGATGATTAAAACCAGAGCTTTACAACCTCTGGTAATGATTCAAGCTTAGGTTGAATTAGAGATAGAAATTCACATGACAGATTGGTCCTTCGAGCCGGATCTTAATACATCTTTATCGTTCTAGAGACACCTGAAATCTGTGCACGGCCGGGTGATTGCATCCGTGAAGAATAGTCCTGGCCTTCGACGTTAAGGTTAATAAACAGGCCGGTGATTACTCTTCATGAACGATAAAGACGTTAACGAGTTTGAAAAATTATTTGAATCCAAACTGCAAGGGAAAGGTCAGTAATTTTATTCATGGATTTTGGTGAAATGATTTGAACTTGTATAAGAATAGGGATTCTTGTGAAGGGCAGACAGGTTACCAAAATCTCAAAGAAGGTAATAATTATTACGACAGGAAGGGTCCGCAATTGATCCTAGAGGTAAATAGCTATTACAAAAAAAAAACTAGTCCGAAATGACATGAAAGTGAATTGCAATCACAAATGTAAACTAGTTAATATTGTCATTGTACGAATTGCAATGTTCAGTATAAACAGGGAAATAATTATCATCGTATGAGAGGGATGTGTCGGGAGTTCTATATACGACTGGGCATTTGCTAGAACTTTGCAAACAAGTTTGGCAGATGATAAGGTCGTATGTGTGTGAGACTTAATCCCTCGGGAGACGTGATCATTATTTCAGGGGTGGAGGGAAAAAAATAAGTAGTGTGAGGAAAATTGGGTAACTTACTCTTTTCATGAAACCGGAGTTTTAAATATAAACTCTGGGTTAGGGGTTAAATAATTTTAAAGGGTTAATTACAAAAGCAAGAGGCGCACTAAGAGATTAGCTCCTACGAAAATAATTCGGGAGTGAATTATTTAAAAAACAAAAAGGGGGGGAGGGATTTCTTATTGTTCCGCCATGGGAAAGACATCTTCTAAACAAGTCCGAGAATTAACGGGAGATGAAAGAAATATGTTTTATGGATCCATGTGGGAGAAGAGGTATGAATTTATTGGGCATCTCAAAGTAGAAAAATTTGAATTTATGATCAAACAGATGCATGTAGACTGGAACTAATTTGAAAGAACAGCGAAAGGAGGGGCTAGAGACAGCGAGTGTGTTTTTTTAAGCGCGAAAATGCTTTAACGGGGACAAAGGAATATTTAACCATCGTGACTGCAGGGGAAAAGGAGGATGACAGTCAATATTTTTGGTTCAACGGGTAAAATGTTTGAAAAAATGATTAGTGTCAATTAAGAATTGGCTAAAAACACCACAAAGCGATTATTTGAGAGGTACCTATAAGGTCCAACGATGTGGTCCTCTGTAGCTCAGCTAGTAGAGCACAGCGCTTGTAACGCCAAGGTAGTGGGTTCGATCCCCGGGACCACCCATAAAAATAAAATAAAAAATGTATGCACGCATGACTGTAAGTCGCTTTGGATAGAAGCGTCTGCTAAATGGCATATTATTATGCATATGTATGAGCTTTCGCAACTCAAACGTAGACATACGTAATGAGTGAGAAAGTAGAGAAATTTACGTTTGCATTTTTGGTCATTTGGCAGACGCTCTGGTCCGGAGCGACTTGAAGAGCCAATAGAGGTTTGCATGGAACTATTCTGTCGTGTTGGGCATTTGAATGGCATAAGGTGAAATATGTGTGTATGAGGAAATTCAACGGCGGGTATGAATGATAACCGGATACTACTTAGTATTTGGTTGGTTAAATGCTAAATAAAAGATTTGAGGCGTGGTTATGGGGTAACTAGGAAGACGCACTTATTCAATAAGGAATGGGTGGAGAGAGAGAGTTTTTTACGTGTATTAAAAGTTGCATTAGATAGTCTATGAAAATATGTTATAAGTACGAATGACATTATTTCCTAAGAAGGAAGATTGTAGGGAAGTTTCCCGCGGCTCCCCCATAATGTAGGAAGAAGCAGGAGAGGGGGGGAGTGAGAGACAGGACATAGTTCAAATGGTAGGAATGTCATTAAGTGTATGCTGATGAACAATATCAAGCATTTGTTTTGTTGATTGGGGCCGAATCAGAGAAAACTGTTAAAGATATTGAATAGCGAGCTGAGGTGGGTTAGCGGGAAAATACAAATGGTTGGAAGATTTTAAAACGATAATTTATTTTCGTTACAGGGAAGCAAGTGGCATTGGCTGTTGTGCTGGGGGAATGGCGCCAGCCTGTGGTGGGTTCTGGATTTGTTATAAATAACTTTATATTTTAAACTAAAATGAAAGACTACAATTAGAACATCAGAAAAAGGACAATATAATTCGTAATAGTTATTATAATTATTATTGATAGTTATTGCAGTTATTATTATCCTGAGTGGCGCAGTGGTCTAAGGCACTGCATCGCAGGGCTAACTGTGCCACTAGAGATCCTGGTTCGGATCCAGGCTCTGTCGCAGCCGACAGCGACCGGGAGACTCATGGGCGGCGCACAATTGGCCCAGCGTCGTCCAGGGTAGGGGGGAAAATGGCCGGCAGGGATGGAGCTCAGTTGATAGAGCATGGTGTTTGCAACGCCAGGGTTATGGGTTCGATTCCCACGGGGGGAGGCCAGTAAAAAAAAATTATAAAGATAAAAATAATAAAAATGTATTCACTAGGTTGCTCTGGATAGGAGCGTCTGCTGGGTGACTAGAATGTAAATGTATTATCATTGATTCAGTAATGATAGGAGGGAAGTAGCGATAGAGCTGTGAGGGTTGAGTTGAGGACAAGGAGAATGATTTGTGGCTCTGGTTGGCGGGAAAAAGGAGAGGCAGAGACAGACTTAGAGAGACAGAAGAAGTTAGAGAGGGAGAGAATAAAAGAAAAAGAGAGAAGGAAACTGTTTAGGTTTGAAAAACAAGCAGGCTGAGAGACAGAGATAACAGTTTCTGGAGCTTGAAAAGCAGAGACTAACAGAGTAAGAAAAGGAACAGACGGGAGCAGAGTATTTAATGGCCACTAGGGGAAATAGCTGGGAGAGGTAGAACTCCAGAATAGAAGAGGAGAGAAATTTTACTAGGGGGTGGATCAAATAATTGATAATGGATCATTTGAATGAGATCACATGTAGCAGATTTAGAGTAATCAATTAAATAATCATTGTATACTCGAGGAATTTTGAGGGATTTTATGAAGTTAGGCAGTATTTAGGCAATGGCAGCCCATGGTAAAATCATTTGGAACTCTGAGGAGGAAGAACAGGTTATGTTGTTGCTCTCTTCCCAAACAGTCTTAGCTTTTCATAAATATATCAGGGATGTTACCCAAATGGTAGAGAGTAAAGAGGGATGACATTGGTCATGGTTTAAAGATGATGGGTTTTTTTTTGGTGGGCTATTAGAGATAACTGGGTTAATCACGAACATAGAGGTTTTTATTCTTTGTTGCTAGGCAGAATACTTAGGTGACCTAAAAAAATTGACTTGTCATGTCCAACAATCAGTCTTCAGGTCAAGCCCGGGAGAGCCGGGTTAGAACAGAGGTTGAACTAAACATAAGTGTTTTTACAAGATCAGAGATTGTTTGATTGGATTACTAATTGATTCTGAACTGAATGAAAGTCGAATTTAGCCGCCATAAAGACAAAGGAAGTGGGAGGAGCAATAAAGAAGCAAAAGACAATCTCAAAAATGAAAGGCATGGCAATTGGTTGATAAATAACCTAAGGGAATGTTTAGGAAGGTGGAAAAAATTGACACATAAGCAGAACTATGTGTCAAGAGGGGGGAAGAGGCTAATTGTATTAAATAATATACGAAGGAGAGGACAAAATACTTTTTAAAAAAACAAACATTTTTTTAGATAGTCTAAAAAGAGAATGCAGTCAGAAATTGTTAGATTAATCTGAACATGTGTGAAGATAGTTTATTAACCACACCCGTATGTCAGAGGTTTTGTGCCCCACAGGTGAACTAAAGGAGAAGGTGACCCACTATCTAACCAGGTGACTGGTGAGCATCCAGTCACTAGAAGGAAAACTGGAAGCAGGCCTGTTGGGAAGGGCCCTATCAGGTTATGTTGGTCACCACCTTGGCCATTAGAATAGCAGAGAGAGGAACCTGGGTCCATGTTACCCACTGCAAGAAGGTAAGACCACATACAAGCACCGCTTAGCACACGCAGAGTTGACGAGCGGAACTGGGCCACAGGGTCCGGGGGTCACCTCTGTCAACGAAGATCTCCTACCCAGACCTATCATCACTGTAGTGTGTTCCTAGGGTGTGAGTATGGGGTGGTACCGAGCAGAAGGACTCAAGACAGGAGAGGGTTGGCGGTTTTTGGGAATATGGGTGACCCTGAGCTGCATCATAGTCTCGGCAATAGTCGTGGTAGGTCAAAATCCACCACCACCTCGCACCAATTACGCTATGGCCTTAACATTTTTAAGAAATAAAGGGAAGCGACCCGACATACTGACCGTCAAGGGCGAGTGATCTACAAAATAGGAGTCAGAGAGGGGTGGGGAGTAAGATTCAAAATTAGGATTAGGGATCTTATCAGAGCGGATAAGCAAGCAACAGGGGATTATAAGATCCCGTTGTATTTATGTTCAGCTCCCTCGGCAGATTGTTCCTGGGCTCAGGTATTTAGATATACTGGGGGACGGAGATATGAGACGGGGGGGGGGGGGGGGGGCTGGACGTTAAGATGGAGGATAAGAAGGTATAACGACATCCCCACGGAAATGGTAGTAACAATAGTAAAAGTCACTAAAGAGGACATGAGAAGAACTTACTGGGCTTGCGCGGACGTATACGGACGGGATACTTGTCTAAGATTACATTTGATGGAGTCAAAAGATATAGAGGGAGCAGGTACTGTCATTAATCCACTAACAGCAATAGACAGAGTAAATCAGTCAAGGGATGACGGAGTCAATTCAACTAACCCGTCCACTATGAAAGATTTTCTCCTCCAAGAATGGAACAATGGGGAAGTGGAGGGGGTCCCTGATGAGAATCTCTGGTTAAAGTGGATGAAATACACCGCTAGGGCCTTGGGGGAGACAAATTGTTATGCATGCTCCATTGGGCGACCAACAATGTTGACCGCCCCAATGCCAAAGGCAATGTTTCCCTGTGTATTAGACCTGGGGTCCAATCAAAAAGAGCCAAATTGCACAGGGATTGGGCTGGCAAAATTGACATACTGGGCCAGCCCACCTAGATTCACTTTAACTCCTGGCGAATACCAGTGTTACAGACATAGAAATGGCACCCGTAACTTGGGTGATTTTGATGGCTGTAAGGAGATAATTAATGTGACTGATTTAGATAAGGAAGGGAGGGAAAAAATTAGGAGCCTAACCATCCCTCTGACTGATGTGTGGTGGGCGTACACTAAAAAAGGGAGCATTCGGCAGACATTACCAGAGGGATGGGTGGGTACTTGTGCACCAGTATTGTTGGTCCAACCTGTAAGAATTGGTCATCAAAGACCAGTAACAGGAAGAATAATTAGGAGAAAAAGAAATATAAATCAGGAAGGAAATAGCCCAATTTGGATAGATGGTATAGGCATCCCCAGGGGTGTTCCAGACGAATACAAAGCTATAAATCAAATATGGGAGAGTTTTAATACAACAAATTTCTGGTGGGTGACAAACCAAAATATGGATTGGATAAATTATATCTATTACAACCAACAACGATTTATTGACAAGACTAGTGATGCAGTAAAGGGGATCTCTGAGCGATTATCCGCCATCCCGCTCATAACTTAGTAGAGGTTGGTTCTAGATCAGGCAGAAAGGGCCGGTGTCTATAGAAAGATAAGCCATTGTTGCATATTTATCCCTAACAACACCACACTGGATGGGACAGTCACCAGAGCTCTTACAGAATTAACTGCACTAAGTGAAGGATGAACTGAACTCAGAAGTTAGTACATTGTGGATAGGGTGGTTTGATTAAATATTTGGTAAATGGAAAACCCTAGCAGCCACCATCTTAGGAGCGATCAGTGTTTGTATGGGTATTCTTGTATTATGTGGTTGTTGTCTTGTTCCCTGTGTCCGAGGATTGGTGAGTCAGGCGTTGGTGAAATGCAGTATCTAAACAATGATGAGAGATGGACTGACTCCGGACTCTGACCAGGGGAATGTGAAAAACGATCCTCCAGGCTTGGTGGATGACGAGGATTTGGACCCTGAAAGACCGCAATTGGATGAAATGTTTATTAGTTCTGATGTGATCTCTGAGATTAATCATGCTTGAAAAATACATTTATCCTGAATGTGGGAATATTTAGTCAAAGGGGTGGATTGTTAGATTAATTTGGATTTTAAGAATAATGACTAAAGAATTTCACCCCAAACACAGTATAAATGTTAGAATTATCATGTAGTGTCAACCCACTAACAGAGGGGGCGTTACTAACCATTCAAGGGGGAAGGCGGGAACTGTTTAAGAAAGCCACCTAAAGGTGGGAGGAGCATAGTGTCTTTGTTTGTCAAGGGGTATAAAAACAGTATGTTTGCGTTTTTGAGCAGAGCTCTCCTTGAATAAATTTACCGATAATTACTTGTGGATTGTGGACCTTGAATCATTGATGATTAAAACCAGAGCTTTACAACCTCTGGTAATGATTCAAGCTTAGGTTGAATTAGAGATAGAAATTCACATGACAGAACATCACTGGATCTGACCTGGGACTCTACTACTGTGGGACTGTGGAGACTAACCTGGTGGATGAAGGAAAACTAATTGGAAAGAAAGAGGTCTACCACTATGGAAACATCACCACTAGGATTTCACTTGGTAAGAACAATTATTATTCTCTATATATGTCTTCTTGCTGTATGTTTAATATTATTAATATTGTATTATTATTGGTGTCTGGGTTCCTTGAATGAGAGAGGTTCAGTTGTAAGGAACGCCAAAGAAAATGTATGTTATTTTGAATCAATCATCCGAGGCTGATCAATAAATAATACATATAATTAAATAATAATTAAAACATTGCCTCAAGATCATCTGTAAACATCCATTCAGCAGTAGACAATCTAAGAATGTAGTTCTGTTTGTGTTTAATGTTTTGTCCAGACGTCAGTCCTCCTGAGTCCTCCTCCTCCTCCCCTCCTCCTGAGTCCTCCTCCTCCCCTCCTCCTGAGCCCTGCTCCTCCCCTCCTCCTCCTCCTCCTCCTCCTCCTCCTCCTCCCCTCCTCCTGAGTCCTCCTCCTCCCCTCCTCCTGAGCCCTCCTCCTCCCCTCCTCCTCCTCCTCCTCCTCCTCCCCTCCTCCTGAGTCCTCCTCCTCCCCTCCTCCTTAGCCCTCCTCCTCCTCCTCCTCCCCTCCTCCTGAGTCCTCCTCCTCCTCTCCTCCTGAGTCCCCCTCCTCCTCTCCTGATGTAGACTGTGGACTGTGTTGGATGTTGCTGTTCAGTCTGTGTCCTGTGTCTGCTCTCCTCTCCTATTCCTGTGTCTACTACTTCTGCAGAACAACAGGTACACTCACTCTCTCACTCTCTGTCAGGAGTCACTTAGTCACTCATTCATTTTTTAAGTCTGGGTACACTCTACTCAGCAAATTGGATGTAGTCTATCACAGTGCCATCCGTTTTGTCTCCAAAGCCCCATACACTACCCACCACTGTGACCTGTACGCTCTTGTTGGCTGGTCCTCACTACATGTTCGTCGTCAAACCCACTGGCTCCAGGCCATCTATAAATCACTGCTAGGTAAATCCCCGCCTTATCTTAGCTCATTGGTCACCATAGCAGCACCCACCCGTAGTCTGCGCTCCAGCAGGTATATCTCACTGGTCATTCCCAAAGCCAACACCTCCTTTGGCCGCCATTCCTTCCAGTTCTCTGCTGCCAATGACTGGAACGAATTGCAAAAATCTCTGAAGCTGGAGACTCTTATCTCCCTCAATAACTTTAAGCATCAGTTGTCAGAGCACCTTACCGATCACTGCACCTGTACACAGCCCATCCGAAATTAGCCCACCCAACTACCTCATCCCTATATTGTTATTTATTTTGCTCTTTTGCACCCCAGTATCTCTATTTGCACATAATCTCTTGCACATCTAGCATTCCAGTGTTAATACTATTGTAATTATTCTGCACTATAGCCTATTTATTGCCTTACCTCCATAACTTGCTACATTTGCACACACTGTATATATATTTTCTGTTGTATTTCTGACTTTATGTTTTTTTTTACCCCATATGTAACTCTGTTGTTTTTATTGCACTACTTTGCTTTATCTTGGCCAGGTCGCAGTTGTAAATGAGAACCTGTTCTCAACTGGCTTACCTGGTTAAATAAAGGTGAAATAAAATAAAATAAATAATTCCTAATCAACCTTTCTTATTTTTCTAATAATTAGCTATGTTTTTAACCTTCCTTTGAAAAGCATCTTGACCACAATATGTAAACATCTACTTACTTTTAACTGATGTGTCCTAGTTTGACCTCAAACGTGGTGTTTTAATGGTGAGAACTCTCCCTCTGCAGCTCCAACTGAGACTCAGGTTCCTCTGAACAGGACTACGACCAGGGGAAGCGACAGCAGAGTGCAGACTACAGTCAAGGTGGGTGTTGTAGTTTTATTTTTGGAAGTCATCTTGATTTGTAGTCCATGTGTTTGGCAACCCAGCCTTATTCAAATACTATTTTCAATGTCAGATATGATCATTAAAAACAGAAGGAAAAAAGCAACAATACATAATGTATAATCCTAATGTATGATCATATATAATTAATATTAACAGATTATTAATTTAATCTCTCTCTCTCTCTGTCTCCTTGTCTCTCTCTCTGTCTCCTTATCTCTCTCTCTGTCTCCTTGTCGCTCTCTCTGTCTCCTTGTCTCTCTCTCTTTCTCTCGCTCTCTCGCTCACTCTGACTTCAGTACCTATACATCCATCAATACCAGCAGAGTGAGAGACCTATACCATCCATCAATACCAGCAGAGTGAGACCTATACCAGCCATCAATACCAGCAGAGTGTGAGACCTATACCATCCATCAATACCAGCAGAGTGAGACCTATACCATCCATCAATACCAGCAGAGTGTGAGACCTATACCATCCATCAATACCAGCAGTGTGAGACCTATACCATCCATCAATACCCGCAGAGTGTGAGACCTATACCAGCCATCAATACCAGCAGAGTGAGACCTATACCATCCATCAATACCAGCAGAGTGTGAGACTTATACCATCCATCAATACCAGCAGAGTGAGACCTATACCATCCATCAATACCAGCAGATTGTGAGACCTGTACCATCCATCAATACCAGCAGAGTGTGAGACCTATACCATCCATCAATACCAGCAGATTGTGAGACCTGTACCATCCATCAATACCAGCAGAGTGTGAGACCTATACCATCCATCAATACCAGCAGATTGTGAGACCTGTACCATCAATCAATACCAGCAGAGTGTGAGACCTATACCATCCATCAATACCAGCAGATTGTGAGACCTGTACCATCCATCAATACCAGCAGAGTGTGAGACCTATACCATCCATCAATACCAGCAGATTGTGAGACCTGTACCATCCATCAATACCAGCAGAGTGTGAGACCTATACCATCCATCAATACCAGCAGATTGTGAGACCTGTACCATCCATCAATACCCGCAGATTGTGAGACCTATACCAGCCATCAATACCAGCAGAGTTTGAGACCTGTACCATCCATCAATACCAGCATAGTGTGAGACCTATGCCATCCATCAATACCAGCAGATTGTGAGACCTGTACCATCCATCAATACCAGCATAGTGTGAGACCTATACCATCCATCAATAGCAGCAGAGTGAGAGACCTATACCATCCATCAATACCAGCAGAGTGTGACACCTATACCATCCATCAATACCAGCAGAGTGAGAGACCTATACCATCCATCAATACCAGCATAGTGTGAGACCTATACCATCCATCAATACCAGCAGAGTGTGAGACCTATACCATCCATCAATACCAGCAGAGTGTGAGACCTGTACCATCCATCAATACCAGCAGAGTGTGAGACCTATACCATCCATCAATACCAGCAGAGTGTGAGACCTATACCATCCATCAATACCAGCAGAGTGTGAGACCTATACCAGCCATCAATACCAGCAGAGTGTGAGACCTATACCAGCCATCAATATCAGCAGATTGTGAGACCTATACCAGCCATCAATACCAGCAGAGTGTGAGACCTATACCATCCATCAATACCAGCAGAGTGTGAGACCTATACCAATATAGCTGGGAGGGTGTGACAACGACAGTTTTGATATTTTTAAGAGTTACTTAATTTTGGGGGGAATATTTTAATGTATTTTTTACTTGTTTTAAACCGTTTCAAACTAGTGATTTCTTTTTTAACTTTTGTTTGTAGCCTTTTAATAAGAATAACGAAATTGATTTAGAAAATGTTTTTAAGCTCAGGGAATATGGTTTAATAGCTTTTGATATAGTTGTTGTTTTGTAATTGTAGTTGTGTAAATTAATTGTATTTCATTTGTAAGTGTATTGATATGTGTTAATGTAGCTGAATAAATGTAAATGCAAATATTGATTCAGTTTAATCTGATTTCATGTCATCATGTCTTTGTCTCCCCTTAAGGTCTCTGAGGACAAGGTCATGCTATTTGGTTTGACAAATTCTCCAGCAAACCTTTGAGGTATTTGAGGGTGTGGCTTAGATGTGAAGAGGGTGTGGCTTAGAGACGAAGAGGGTGTGGCTTAGAGACGAAGAGGGTGTGATTTAGAGACGAAGAGGGTGTGGCTTAGAGACGAAGAGGGTGTGGCTTTAGAGGATGACAGATATGCATAACCAGAGCATGGAGGCTAAGGGGCGTGATTTAAATGTTACGTGGTGTGGCTTAGGACCGAAGGGGTGTGGTTTTAGGAGCTAATGGGGTGTGGCTTAAGAGGAAGACAGCGTTGTTGATTAGAACCACAGTAGTTTCTGTGGTTTCATACAAACACGTTGCCCTGGAATCTTTAACCCTGTTCCTGTAAAGCTACCGTCCTGTTGGTTACAACTGGGGTTGGAGCGAAAACCTACAGGAGGGTAGCTCTCCAGAAACAGGGTTGGAGAGCCCTGACGTGGCCTATGGCTCAACATTTTAAGTGTCTTAAATGTAGCTCTGTAAAGCTTTCAGTGAAACCACATTCTCAATAGAGTTACATAGTGAAATCAGGTTGATTATACCACAGAACAAAAATAGCAATTTCATTCCAGAAGATAACCATTACAAATACAAATCATTATGAAAAGTAGCTAAATCTAAAATTACAAATCCATTACAATACAACTATAATTTTGTAGATGTTTTCAAATGGTAAAAAACCTTTACAAAATAAAATAGATAAAAAATAAAAACTGCAATTTTAAAAGGATAAACCTTTTCTGCGTTTAAAAGCAATCTCTAAGCCCTTACTAAAAATTCACCAAATTAAAAGCAATAAAAACCATCTGGGTAATAGAGAAAGAATGAGACAGATCAGCAGATGATGGTGTGATGAAATCACATGACAACAGTTTCATGCTGATCTCATTGGACACGTAGAAGAGAAGTTCAATTGACTACAGACCTGGAGAATGACTGGTCTCTGCCTCTTTTCTGGACTTCCCTCTTCTCCTTACCAACTCCTGGTTTTAACACAACAACACAACATGTTAAACTGTTGTTATATCACTGTACTGGATGAGAAGTTAAGTTAACACAAACTGATATGAGTATCCCCATGTCCTGACCCACCGTGTGTGTTCCCGACCCAGAAGGCAGCAGGAATGAGGAACAGAAACAGAGCTCTGGAGACCACCACCAGGACCCAGCTCAGACCACAGTCAGGAAGACAGCAGGAATGAGGAACAGAAACAGAGCTCTGGAGACCACCACCAGGACCCAGCTCAGACCACAGTCAGGAAGACATCAGGAATGAGGAACAGAAACAGAGCTCTGGAGACCACCACCAGGACCCAGCTCAGACCATAAATACATAATTATAATAAATTATAATAATAATTATATTTGCAAAATAAAATGATGTTTTTCTGAGATTATAATGTTCCGTGGTATAATTCACCTGACTTCTCCATGTAACTCTATTGAGAATGTGGTTGAAAGCTTTACTGAGCTACTTTGAGTAAACTTCAACCATAGGCTAGGTGTTTGTATGAAACCACAGAAACTGCTGTGGTTCTGTTCAGCATCTGTCTTCCTCTAAAGACACACCCCCTTAGCATCTAAACCACACCTTCTTAGCCTAAGAGTCACACCCTTGTCACTTCTAAGCCAACCCTCTTAATATGTTAGCCACACCTGCTAATTGTCTAAGCCACACCCTCAAACAAAAACCTCTGAAAGGTTGCTGGAGCCTTTCCAAACAGAATGGTATGACCTTAACATTGAGGAGACCATAGGGCAGAATTTCCCAAACTTGGTCCTGCGGACCCCAAGTGGTGCACATTTAAAAAAACAAAACGTTCCATAGGGGTAAACTACGTCAGTCTTGGATCATCTGTCTTGCAAGTAGCGCTGTCACTTTATCTCTTTTTGATACATGCAGTGTCTTCATAATTCACCACACCTAATTTTATAATCAATTCTAAATGCTTACGGCAATGAAAGTAAAATCAGTAAATCAAATTAAACTAAATTAATATTTATTCAAGGTACATTTAAAACATATCAGTTCCCTTTACAAAAATATATATGACCATATTTCCTGAAGTTTTGAAAATATTATTTTACTCTGACAGATTCAATGCAGATGTGTTCTACAGTCAAATTAATGCAAGCTTAAAAACATCAATTTTAATAATTATAAAGGCAAAAAATAATACTCAACCATAATAAAATGACTCTAAACTCATTGTCATACGTTGAGAGAGAGAGAAAGATATTGGAAGTTACAATTATTCCATAAAAAGTAAAAGAACTGGTAATAACATCAAAGTTCTTGTCCTCCCAGTTAAGTCTATAATGGTTCAAGTCTAACACCCTGCTGGTATTGATGGCTGGTATAGGTCTCACACTCTGCTGGTATTGATGGCTGGTATAGGACTCACACTCTGCTGGTATTGATGGATGGTACAGGACTCACACTCTGCTGGTATTGATGGCTGGTATAGGTCTCACACTCTGCTGGTATTGATGGCTGGTATAGGTCTCACACTCTGCTGGTATCGATGGATGGTATAGGTCTCACACTCTGCTGGTATTGATGGCTGGTATAGGTCTCACACTCTGCTGGTATTGATGGCTGGTATAGGTCTCACAGTCTGCTGGTATTGATGGATGGTATAGGTCTCACACTCTGCTGGTATCGATGGATGGTATAGGTCTCACACTCTGCTGGTATTGATGGATGGTATAGGTCTCACCCTGCTGGTATTGATGGCTGGTATAGGTCTCACCCTGCTGGTATTGATGGCTGGTATAGGTCTCACACTCTGCTGGTATTGATGGATGGTATAGGTCTCACACTCTGCTGGTATTGATGGATGGTATAGGTCTCACACTCTGCTGGTATTGATGGCTGGTATAGGTCTCACACTCTGCTGGTATTGATGGATGGTATAGGTCTCACACTCTGCTGGTATTGATGGCTGGTATAGGTCTCACACTCTGCTGGTATTGATGGATGGTATAGGTCTCACACTCTGCTGGTATTGATGGATGGTATAGGTCTCACACTCTGCTGGTATTGATGGCTGGTATAGGTTTCACAGTCTGCTGGTATTGATGGATGGTATAGGTCTCACACTCTGCTGGTATTGATGGATGGTATAGGTCTCACACTCTGCTGGTATTGATGGATGGTATAGGTCTCACACTCTGCTGGTATTGATGGCTGGTATAGGTCTCACACTCTGCTGGTATTGATGGCTGGTATAGGTCTCACAGTCTGCTGGTATTGATGGATGGTATAGGTCTCACACTCTGCTGGTATTGATGGATGGTATAGGTCTCACACTCTGCTGGTATTGATGGATGGTATAGGTCTCACACTCTGCTGGTATTGATGGCTGGTATAGGTCTCACACTCTGCTGGTATTGATGGCTGGTATAGGTCTCACAGTCTGCTGGTATTGATGGATGGTATAGGTCTCACACTCTGCTGGTATTGATGGATGGTATAGGTCTCACACTCTGCTGGTATTGATGGATGGTATAGGTCTCACTCTGCTGGTATTGATGGATGGTATAGGTCTCACTCTGCTGGTATTGATGGCTGGTATAGGTCTCACACTCTGCTGGTATTGATGGATGGTATAGGTCTCACACTCTGCTGGTATTGATGGCTGGTATAGGTCTCACACTCTGCTGGTATTGATGGCTGTGTAAGTACTGAAGTCAGAGTTCTGGACTCTCTTCTTCTTCTTTGGTCTCCTCTGTCCCTGACGGATATCCAACGAGGCATAACACAGATCTCCTTCCTCCTGAGAGAGAGAGAGAGAGAGAGAGAGAGAGAGAGAGAGAGAGAGAGAGAGAGAGAGAGAGAGGCAGAGAGACAGAGAGAGAGAGAGAGAGAGAGAGAGAGAGAGAGAGAGAGAGAGAGAGAGAGAGAGAGAGAGAGAGAGACAGAGAGACAGAGAGACAGAGAGAGAGAGAGAGAGAGAGAGAGAGAGAGAGAGATTTTACAATTAATCTGTTAATGTTATTGATATATAATCATACATTATGATTATTTCAAGTAATTCATCATATTATTATGTTTTACTGCTTATTCCTTTAGTTTTTAATTAGTATACTTGCCACTGCTTTGAGTAGTACTGGGTTACAAATCGCATGGACTACAAATAAAGATGGCCACCAGTCAAAGAACTACAACACACATTCTGACTATACCTTCTCTCTTCTCTCAGTTCCCCTGGTGGTCGTCCTGTTCAGAGGAACCTGAGTCTCAGCTGCAGCTGCAGAGGAAGAGTTATCACCATTAAAACAACAAGTAAAGAACACATCTGATATTGAGCTGTCAATTTAACATGGTCTACATTAGTTTACCAGAGTATTTGAAAGAAGTTTGATTGATTGATTGAATGATGTTTGATTAGTTGGATCATTGATTGATTGATTTTTTCATTGATTGATTGAGTTGGAGAGTATTACAGATTAAGTGAGAGTGAGTGTATTCTGACTTTTTAAGTACAATAATGACTTTTATCAAATAAAGGAATGAGTAAAAGAGTGCTATAAAAGAGTGAAGGAGCATATACAGCTTGTAAATAATGACTTAAAAATGAATGAGTGACTAAGTGACTCCTGACAGAGAGTGAGAGAGTGAGTGTACCTGTTGTTCTGCAGAAGGAGTAGACACAAGCAGAGGAGAGGAGGGAGGAGAGGAGAGCAGACACAGGACACAGACTGAACAGCAACATCCAACACAGTCCACAGTCTACATCAGGAGAGGAGGAGGGGGACTCAGGAGGACTGACGTCTGGACAAAACATTAAACACAAACAGAACTACATTCTTAGATTGTCTACTGCTGAATGGATCTTGAGGCAATGTTTCATGACCTTAGATCACCCTCGGATGATTGATTCAAAATAACATTTAATGGAAACCAGACACACCAATACTAATACAATATGAATAATACTAAAGATACAGCCAGAAGATCTATATATAGAATAATAATTGTTCTTACCAAGTGAAATCCTAGTGGTGATGTTTCCATAGTGGTAGACCTCTTTCTGTTCAATACCTCTTTTCCCTCCATCCACCACGTTAGTCTCCATAGTCCCACAGTAGTAGAGTCCCAGGTCAGATCCAGTGATGTTCTCAATCAGTAGATCATAGGAGTTGTTAGAGGGGTTCCACACCGCATTATATCCAGGGAAAGGGTTGGGAATATCAGAATTTTCTCGACGATTAACGTAAACCTTGTAAGTTGAAATAACAAGAGGTGGCTGGTACTTGTGAGAACAGTTCCTATACCACATAATGTATACTCCAGTAGATATGTTGCAGTCACAGTAGAGAGTGATGTTGTCTCCTGGTCTGACTCTCAGCTCCACCTCTGCTGCAGAGATCCCATCCTGACTGGAGGAAACAGCACCTACAGGTAGCAGAGGAACAGTGTTAGGATGAACTGACTGGAGGAAACAGCACCTACAGGTAGCAGAGGAACAGTGTTAGGATGAACTGACTGGAGGAAACAGCACCTACAGGTAGCAGAGGAACAGTGTTAGGATGAACTGACTGGAGGAAACAGCACCTACAGGTAGCAGAGGAACAGTGTTAGGATGAACTGACTGGAGGAAACAGCACCTACAGGTAGCAGAGGAACAGTGTTAGGATGAACTGACTGGAGGAAACAGCACCTACAGGTAGCAGAGGAACAGTGTTAGGATGAACTGACTGGAGGAAACAGCACCTACAGGTAGCAGAGGAACAGTGTTAGGATGAACTGACTGGAGGAAACAGCACCTACAGGTAGCAGAGGAACAGTGTTAGGATGAACTGACTGGAGGAAACAGCACCTACAGGTAGCAGAGGAACAGTGTTAGGATGAACTGACTGGAGGAAACAGCACCTACAGGAAGCAGAGGAACAGTGTTAGGATGAACTGACTGGAGGAAACAGCACCTACAGGAAGCAGAGGAACAGTGTTAGGATGAATCACAGAATGTCACTTTGATATCATAAACTTATCCACATGGAAAGATGAACCTCATGTCTTTACCACAGTGATCACAATATCAGAATAATAAGATAACAGATCTAGTCAACTATAAAACCACATCAAGAAATCAGCTATCATCCAGCTATAAGGCCCAGTAAAACAAGTTACTCACATAAGAATGCAATCAGAGCAACACACAGCCTGTCCATCTGGTGGTCTGATGGTCTGATGGTGACTGTCAGAGAGTAGCTGGGTCTTTGAGTAACAAGGTCTTTGCTGCGTATTTCCGTGTTCATGATTTGACATACTTTACCATGAAAGGATATACGAGCAGCGATTGGTTCGATGGAGTGGAAAGTTTTCAGCTTGTGGTCCTTTTCTCGGAAACCGATGTTGTGTGACATGAAAAGTAGGGTCTACAATCGAGGTAAACAGGCTTCACACCAACATGACGTCAATGGAAAATATTCAGCTTTGAGGTGTTCACCTTAGATAGCAACACCTTAAGAGACCTATAGACACTCTATGAAGAAATAAAAACACATTTTGATGACTGAGTTGACCTTTAAACCTTGAAGAAAATACATTTGTACAGAGGCTTAAAGTAGGTCTATAGGACTTTATACCTGTAGTCAGAAAGTAGGCCTAATGTTAGACCTAAAGTCTGCATCAGAGACCCAGCTACTCTGACCCTGTTACTGAAAGACCCAGCTACTCTGACCATGTTAGTGAAAGACCCAGCTACTCTGACCCTGTTACTGAAAGACCCAGCTACTCTGACCCTGTTACTGAAAGACCCAGCTACTCTGGCCCTGTTACTGAAAGACCCAGCTACTCTGACCCTGTTACTGAAAGACCCAGCTACTCTGATCCTGTTACTGAAATACCCAGCTACTCTGATCCTGTTACTGAAAGACCCAGCTACTCTGACCCTGTTACTGAAAGACCCAGCTACTCTGACTCTGTTACTGAAAGACCCAGCTACTCTGACCCTGTTACTGAAAGACCCAGCTACTCTGACCCTGTTACTGAAAGACCCAGCTACTCTGACCCTGTTACTGAAAGACCCAGCTACTCTGACCCTGTTACTGAAAGACCCAGCTAGTCTGACCCTGTTACTGAAAGACCCAGCTACTCTGACCCTGTTACTGAAAGACCCAGCTACTCTGACCCTGTTACTGAAAGACTCAGCTACTCTGACCCTGTTACTGACAGACCCAGCTACTCTGACCCTGTTACTGACAGACCCAGCTACTCTGACCCTGTTACTGACAGACCCAGTTACTCTGACCCTGTTACTGAAAGACCCAGCTACTCTGACCCTGTTACTGACAGACCCAGCTACTCTGACCCTGTTACTGACAGACCCAGCTACTCTGACCCTGTTACTGACAGACCCAGCTCACTGCTCTTTCCTCAGACCTGAAACCCAGCCCCCCCTTAACTCCTCAGTCCTCCCCTCAGACCTGAAACCCAGGCCCCCCTTAACCCCTCAGTCCTCCCCTCAGACCTGAAACCCAGCCCCCCCTTAACTCCTCAGTCCTCCCCTCAGACCTGAAACCCAGGCCCCCCTTAACCCCTCAGTCCTCCCCTCAGACCTGAAACCCAGGCCCCCCTTAACCCCTCCCCTACAGAGCAGAAGCACTAGCTGAGTAAACCACAACCACAGACATAGGACTATACATGATATACAATCATATGGACACTCTCCCACATACCCACATATATGTGCACTCATGTAAACAGATACATACATTGACCACTACTAATGTTGGTAAGTCTGATATTATGATGTTGGCATTACAGTACTCATATAAGAGCTAGTCACTGATTGGCTGAGAAGACACACTCAGTACACAGGAAACCCACACTGACATCCTGTTGCAGTTGCCATGGTGATGTCTGTCTCTCTGTTTGTCTGTTTGTCTGTCTACCATTTGGCCTGAGGAAGAGAGTACATCCAAGTTATAAGTAGTTGTTCACCCATGGTGCTGCTATTCTCCTGATGATGTCACACATGTTCTCACTGAGTGCATCATATCTCTGTCTATGTCCTATTTGTTTTCCCACTAATCCTGAAGAAAAAGAGATCGTTAGATACAGAACTACATCCACAAAGATAAAGAACTACAAATGGCATAGCTCTTAAACTATAATTGACTTGAATGTACCATCACATCCTCTCCAGAGCATCATGGTTATTGTAGTTTCTGATTGTAATTTCTTGCTGCATTCAATTCAGGGTGTCCAACATTGGTGAGGCCTAGATGTGTGGTGGATAAATAATAATTTTGGGATGCCTCAATTAGCTCATACAGATCATGGTGAGGATTTAAATGTTATGATTACTGGATGTTCATCATTTGATAAATCAAACATTAATACTGGCAGGTTGCAGTTATATAGGCCAACCTTAGGTCTCTGTCTCAAGATAGGTCTCTGTCTCAATATAGGTCTCTGTCTCAGGATAGGTCTCTGTCTCAGGATAGGTCTCTGTCTCAGGATAGGTCTCTGTCTCAGGATAGGTCTCTGTCTCAATATAGGTCTCTGTCTCAGGATAGGTCTCTGTCTCAAGATAGGTCTCTGTCTCAGGATAGGTCTCTGTCTCAGGATAGGTCTCTGTCTCAGGATAGGTCTCTGTCTCAGGATAGGTCTCTGTCTCAGGATAGGCCTCTGTCTCAGGATAGGTCTCTGTCTCAAGATAGGTCTCTGTCTCAGGATAGGTCTCTGTCTCAGGATAGGTCTCTGTCTCAAGATAGGTCTCTGTCTCAGGATAGGTCTCTGTCTCAGGATAGGTCTCTGTCTCAAGATAGGTCTCTGTCATAAGACCTCTGTCTCAAGATAGGTCTCTGTCTCAACAGTCTTTTCTTAGGGGGTCAAAAGTGACACCAGAATGAGTGTTTGGTTCTTCATGTTGTATTTGATGATGTTGCAGCAGATTGACTTGACCAGGTGCTGCTAGTTAGGTGTTGCTGTCTACAGTGACCACCTCAAAGCTGAATATTTTCCAGTGACGTCACGTTACTTTGAAACCTGTTTACCTCGATGCTAGACCCTCCTCTTCATGTCACAACATGGGTTTCAGAGAAAAGGACCACAAGCTGAAAACTTTCCACTCGATCGAACCAATCGCTGCTCGTATGCCCTTTCATGGTAAAGTACATCTAGTCATGAACACGGAAATACGCAGCAAAGACCTTGTTACTCAAAGACCCAGCTACTCTCTGACAGTCACCATCAGACCATCAGACCACCAGATGGACAGGCTGTGTGTTGCTCTGATTGCATTCTTATGTGAGTAACTTGTTTTACTGGGCCTTATAGCTGGATGATAGCTGATTTCTTGATGTGGTTTTATAGTTGACTAGATTTGTTGTCTTATTATTCTGATATTGTGGTGACTGTGGTGAATAACATCTAGTACATATTTGCCTGTACAGATGTTTATGATATCAAAATTATATTCAGTATTTCTGCTTCCTGTAGGTGTTTCCTTCAGTCAGTTTATCCTAACACTGTTCCTCTGCTACCTGTAGGTGCTGTTTCCTCCAGTCAGTTCATCCTAACACTGTTCCTCTGCTACCTGTAGGTGCTGTTTCCTCCAGTCAGTTCATCCTAACACTGTTCCTCTGCTACCTGTAGGTTCTGTTTCCTCCAGTCAGTTCATCCTAACACTGTTCCTCTGCTACCTGTAGGTGCTGTTTCCTCCAGTCAGTTCATCCTAACACTGTTCCTCTGCTACCTGTAGGTGCTGTTTCCTCCAGTCAGTTCATCCTAACACTGTTCCTCTGCTACCTGTAGGTGCTGTTTCCTCCAGTCAGTTCATCCTAACACTGTTCCTCTGCTACCTGTAGGTGCTGCTTCCTCCAGTCAGTTCATCCTAACACTGTTCCTCTGCTACCTGTAGGTGCTGTTTCCTCCAGTCAGTTCATCCTAACACTGTTCCTCTGCTACCTGTAGGTGCTGTTTCCTCCAGTCAGTTCATCCTAACACTGTTCCTCTGCTACCTGTAGGTGCTGTTTCCTCCAGTCAGTTCATCCTAACACTGTTCCTCTGCTACCTGTAGGTGCTGTTTCCTCCAGTCAGTTCATCCTAACACTGTTCCTCTGCTACCTGTAGGTGCTGTTTCCTCCAGTCAGGATGGGATCTCTGCAGCAGAGGTGGAGCTGAGAGTCAGACCAGGAGACAACATCACTCTCTACTGTGACTGTATCATAACTACTGGAGTATACATTATGTGGTATAGGAACTGTTCTCACAAGTACCAGCCACCTCTTGTTATTTCAACTTACAACATTTACCAAAATCTTCAGGACATTTCTGATAATCCCAACCCTTTAACTGGATATAATCTGGTGTGGAACCCCTCTAACAACTCCTATGATCTACTGATTGAGAACATCACTGGATCTGACCTGGGACTCTACTACTGTGGGACTATGGAGACTAACGTGGTGTATGATGGAAAACGAATTGGAAAGAAAGAGGTCTACCACTATGGAAACATCACCACTAGGATTTCACTTGGTAAGAACAATTATTATTCTGTCTATATCTTATGGCTGTATCTTTAGTATTATTAATATTGTATTATTATTGGTGTGTCTGGGTTCCTTGAATGAGAGAGGTTCAGTTGTAAGGAACGCCAAAGAAAATGTATGTTATTTTGAATCAATCATCCGAGGCTGATCAATAAATAATACATATAATTAAATAATAATTAAAACATTGCCTCAATATCATCTTTAAACATCCATTCAGCAGTAGACAATCTAAGAATGTAGTTCTGTTTGTGTTTAATGTTTTGTCCAGACGTCAGTCCTCCTGAGTCCTCCTCCTCCCCTCCTCCTGAGTCCCCCTCCTCCTCCTCCTCCCCTCCTCCTCCCCTCCTCCTGAGCCCTCCTCCTCCCCTCCTCCTGAGCCCTCCTCCTCCCATCCTCCTGAGCCCTCCTCCTCCCCTCCTCCTGAGTCCTCCTCCTCCCCTCCTCCTGAGTCCCCCTCCTCCCCTCCTCCTGAGTCCTCCTCCTGAGTCCTCCTCCTCCCCTCCTCCTGAGTCCTCCTCCTCTCCTGATGTAGACTGTGGACTGTGTTGGATGTTGCTGTTCAGTCTGTGTCCTGTGTCTGCTCTCCTCTCCTCTTCCTGTGTCTACTACTTCTGCAGAACAACAGGTACACTCACTCTCTCACTCTCTGTCAGGAGTCACTTAGTCACTCATTCATTTTTTAAGTCTGGGTATTCCTAATCAACCTTTCTTATTATTCAAATAATTAGCTATGTTTTTAACCTTCGTTTGAAAAGCATCTTGACCACAATATGTAAACATCTACTTACTTTGAACTGATGTGTCCTAGTTTGACCTCAAACGTGGTGTTTTAATGGTGAGAACTCTCCCCCTGCAGCTCCAACTGAGACTCAGGTTCCTCTGAACAGGACTACGACCAGGGGAAGTGACAGCAGAGTGCAGACTACAGTCATGGTGGGTGTTGTAGTTTTATTTTTGGCAGTCATCTTGATTTGTAGTCCATGTGTTTGGCAACCCAGCCTTATTCAAAGACTATTTTCAATGTCAGATATGATCATTAAAAACATAAGGAAAAAAGCAACAATACATAATGTATAATCCTAATGTATGATCATATATAATTAATATTAACAGATTATTAATTTAATCTCTCTTTCTCTCGCTCTCCTTGTCTCCCTTTCTCTCGCTCTCTCTGTCTCCTTGTCTCTCTCTCTTTCTCCTTGTCTCTCTCTCTGTCTCCTTGTCTCTCTCTCTTTCTCTCGCTCTCTCGCTCACTCTGACTTCAGTACCTATACATCCATCAATACCCGCAGAGTGTGAGACCTATACCATCCATCAATACCAGCAGAGTGTGAGACCTATACCAGCCATCAATACCAGCAGAGTGAGACCTATACCATCCATCAATACCAGCAGAGTGAGACCTATACCATCCATCAATACCAGCAGGGTGTGAGACCTATACCCTCCATCAATACCAGCAGAGTGAGACCTTTACCATCCATCAATACCAGCAGAGTGAGACCTATACCAGCCATCAATACCAGCAGGGTGTGAGACCTATACCATCCATCAATACCAGCAGAGTGTGAGACCTATACCCTCCATCAATACCAGCAGACTGTGAGACCTATACCATCCATCGATACCAGCAGAGTGTGAGACCTATACCCTCCATCAATACCAGCAGAGTGTGAGACCTATACCAGCCATCAATACCAGCAGTGTGAGACCTATACCATCCATCAATACCAGCAGAGTGAGACCTTTACCAGCCATCAATACCAGCAGAGTGTGAGACCTATACCAGCCATCAATACCAGCAGGGTGTTAGACTTGAACCATTATAGACTTAACTGGGAGGACAAGAACTGATGTTATTACCAGTTCTTTTACTTTTTATGGAATAATTTTAACTTCCAATATCTTTCTCTCTCTCTCATCGTATGACAATGAGTTTAGAGTCATTTTATTATGGTTGAGTATTATTTTTTGCCTTTATAATTATAAAAAATTATGTTTTTAAGCTTGCATTAATTTGACTGTAGAACACACCTGCATTGAATCTATCAGAGTAAAATAATATTTTCAAAACTTCAGGAAACATGGTCATATATATTTTTGTAAAGGGAACTGATATGTTTTAAATGTACCTTGAATAAATATTGATTTAGTTTAATTTGATTTACTGATTTTACTTTCATTGCCGTAAGCATTTAGAATTGATTATAAACTTAGGTGTGGTGAATTACGAAGACACTGCTTGTATCAAAAAGAGATAATGTGACAGCGCTACTTGCAAGACAGATGATCCAAGACTGACGTAGTCTACCGCTATGGAACGTTTTGGTTTTTTAAATGTGCACCCCTTGGGGTCCGCAGGACCAAGTTTGGGAAATTCTGCCCTATGGTCTCCTCAATGTTAAGGTTATACCATTCTGTTTGGACAGGCTCCAGCAACCTTTCAGAGGTTTTTGTTTGAGGGTGTGGCTTAGACAATTAGCAGGTGTGGCTAACATATTAAGAGGGTTGGCTTAGAAGTGACAAGGATGTGACTCTTAGGCTAAGAAGGTGTGGCTTAGATGCTAAGGGGGTTTGTCTTTAGAGGAAGACAGATGCTGAACAGAACCACAGCACAGTTTCCATGGTTTCATACAAACACCTAGCCTATGGTTGAAGTTTACTCAAAGTAGCTCAGTAAAGCTTTCAACCACATTCTCAATAGAGTTACATAGAGAAGTCAGGTGAATTACACCACGGAACATTATAATCTCAGAAAAACATCATTTTATTTTGAAAATATAATTATTATTATAATTATGTATTTATGGTCTGAGCTGGGTCCTGGTGGTGGTCTCCAGAGCGCTGTTTCTGTTCCTCATTCCTGCTGCCTTCTGGGTCGGGAACACACACGGTGGGTCAGGACATGGGGATACTCATATCAGTTATTGTTAACTTCTCATCCAGTACAGTGATATAACAACAGTTTAACATGTTGTGTTGTTGTGTTAAAACCAGGAGGTGGTAAGGAGAAGAGGGAAGTCCAGAAAAGAGGCAAAGGCCAGTCATTCTCCATGTCTGTAGTGAATTTAACTTCTCTTCTACGTGTCCAATGAGATCAGCATGAAACTGTTGTCATGTGATTTCATCACACCATCATCTGCTGATCTGTCTCATTCTTTCTCTATTACCCAGATGGTTTTTATTGCTTTTAATTTGGTGAATTTTTTGTAAGGGCTTAGAGATTGCTTTTAAACGCAGAAAAGGTTTATCCTTTTAAAATTGCAGTTTTTATTTTATTTTATTTTATTTTGTAAAGGTTTTTTACCATTTCAAAAGGTCTACAAAATTATAGATGTATTGTAATGGATTTGTTATTTTAGATTGAGCTACTTTTCATGTATGATTTGTATTTGTAATGGTTATCTTCTGGAATGAAATTGCTATTTTTGTTCTGTGGTATAATCAACCTGATTTCACTATGTAACTCTATTGAGAATGTGGTTTCACTGAAAGCTTTACAGAGCTACATTTAAGACACTTAAAATGTTGAGCCATAGGCCAGGTCAGGGCTCTCCAACCCTGTTTGTGGAGAGCTACCCTCCTGTAGGTATTCGCTCCAACCCTGTTTGTGGAGAGCTACCCTCCTGTAGGTATTCGCTCCAACCCTGTTTGTGGAGAGCTACCCTCCTGTAGGTATTCGCTCCAACCCTGTTTGTGGAGAGCTACCCTCCTGTAGGTATTCGCTCCAACCCCAGTTGTAACCAACAGGACGGTAGCTTTACAGGAACAAGGTTAAAGATTCCTGGGCGACGTGTTTGTATGAAACCACAGAAACTACTGTGGTTCTAATCAACAACGCTGTCTTCCTCTTAAGCCACGCCACATTAGCTCCTAAAACCACACCCCTTCGGTTTCTAAGCCACACCACGTAACATTTAAATCACGCCCCTTAGCCTCCATGCTCTGGTTATGCATTTCTGTCATCCTCTAAAGCCACACCCTCTTCGTCTCTAAGCCACACCCTCTTCGTCTCTAAGCCACACCCTCTTCACCTCTAAATCACAACTCTTCACATCTAAGCCACACCCTCAAATACCTCAAAGGTTTGCTGGGGAATTTGTCAAACCAAATAGCATGACCTTGTACTCAGAGACCTTAAGGGGAGACAAAGACATGATGACATGAAATCAGATTAAACTGAATCAATATTTGCATTTACATTTATTCAGCTACATTAACACATATCAATACACTTACAAATGAAATACAATTAATTTACACAACTACAATTAATACAATTACAAAACAACAACTATATCAAAAGCTATTTAACCATTTTCCCTGAGCTTAAAAACATTTTCTAAATCAATTTCGTTATTCTTATTAAAAGGCTACAAACAAAAGTTAAAAAAGAAATCACTAGTATGAAACGGTTTAAAACAACTAAAAAATACATTAAAATATTCCCCCCAAAATTAAGTAACTCTTAAAAATATCAAAACTGTCGTTGTCACACCTTCCCAGCTATATTGGTACAGGTCTCACACTCTGCTGGTATTGATGGATGGTATAGGTCTCACACTCTGCTGGTATTGATGGATGGTATAGGTCTCACACTCTGCTGGTATTGATGGATGGTATAGGTCTCACACTCTGCTGGTATTGATGGATGGTATAGGTCTCACACTCTGCTGGTATTGATGGCTGGTATAGGTCTCACACTCTGCTGGTATTGATGGCTGGTATAGGTCTCACACTCTGCTGGTATTGATGGCTGGTATAGGTCTCACACTCTGCTGGTATTGATGGATGGTATAGGTCTCACACTCTGCTGGTATTGATGGCTGGTATAGGTCTCACACTCTGCTGGTATTGATGGATGGTATAGGTCTCACACTCTGCTGGTATTGATGGCTGGTATAGGTCTCACACTCTGCTGGTATTGATGGTTGGTATAGGTCTCACACTGCTGGTATTGATGGATGGTATAGGTCTCACACTCTGCTGGTATTGATGGATGGTATAGGTCTCACACTCTGCTGGTATTGATGGTTGGTATAGGTCTCACACTGCTGGTATTGATGGATGGTATAGGTCTCACACTCTGCTGGTATTGATGGTTGGTATAGGTCTCACACTGCTGGTATTGATGGATGGTATAGGTCTCACACTCTGCTGGTATTGATGGCTGGTACAGGTCTCACACTCTGCTGGTATTGATGGCTGGTATAGGTCTCACTCTCTGCTGGTATTGATGGCTGGTATAGGTCTCACTCTGCTGGTATTGAAGGATGGTATAGGTCTCACACTCTGCTGGTATTGAAGGATGGTATAGGTCTCACTCGGGTATTGATGGATGTATAGGTACTGAAGTCAGAATGAGCGAGAGAAAGAGAGACAAGGAGAGCGAGAGAGTGAGAGATTCAATTAATAATCTTTTAATATTAATGATATATGATCATACATTAGGATTATACATTATGTATTGTTGCTTTTTTCCTTCTGTTTTTAATGATCATATCTGACATTGAAAAAAGTGTTTGAATAAGGCTGGGTTGCCAAACACATGGAGTACAAATCAAGATGACTACCAAAAATAAAACTACAACACCCACCTTGACTGTAGTCTGCACACTGCTGTCACTTCCCCTGGTCGTAGTCCTGTTCAGAGGAACCTGAGTCTCAGTTGGAGCTGCAGAGGGAGAGTTCTCACCATTAAAACACCACGTTTGAGGTCAAACTAGGACACATCAGTTCAAAGTAAGTAGATGTTTACATATTGTGGTCAAGATGCTTTTCAAACGAAGGTTCAAAACATAGCTAATTATTTGAATAATAAGAAAGGTTGATTAGGAATACCCAGACTTAAAAAATGAATGAGTGACTAAGTGACTCCTGACAGAGAGTGAGAGAGTGAGTTTACCTGTTGTTCTGCAGAAGTAGTAGACACAGGAAGAGGAGAGGAGAGCAGACACAGGACACAGACTGAACAGCAACATCCAACACAGTCCACAGTCTACATCAGGAGAGGAGGAGGGGGACTCAGGAGGACTGACGTCTGGACAAAACATTAAACACAAACAGAACTACATTCTTAGATTGTCTACTGCTGAATGGATGTTTAAAGATGATCTTGAGGCAATGTTTTAATTATTATTTAATTATATGTATTATTTATTGATCAGCCTCGGATGATTGATTCAAAATAACATACATTTTCTTTGGCGTTCCTTACAACTGAACCTCTCTCATTCAAGGAACCCAGACACACCAATAATAATACAATATTAATAATACCAAAGATACAGCCAGAAGATATATATATAGAACAAGAATTGTTCTTACCAAGTGAAATCCTAGTGGTGATGTTTCCATAGTGGTAGACCCCTTTCTGTTTAATACCTCCTTTCCCTCCTTCATCCTCCACCTTGTACTCCACAGTCCCACAGTAGTAGAGTCCCAGGTCAGATCCAGTGATGTTCTCAATCAGTAGATCATAGGAGTTGTTAGAGGGGTTCCACACCACATTATATCCAGGGAAAGGGTTGGGAATCAAAAACTTAGTTGAAATAACAAGAGGAGGCTGGTACTTGTGAGAACAGTTCCTATACCACATAATGTATACTCCAGTAGTTATGTTGCAGTCACAGTAGAGAGTGATGTTGTTTCCTGGTCTGACTCTCAGCTCCACCTCTGATGCAGAGATCCCATCCTGACTGGAGGAAACAGCACCTACAGGTAGCAGAGGAACAGTGTTAGGATGAACTGACTGGAGGAAACAGCACCTACAGGTAGCAGAGGAACAGTGTTAGGATGAACTGACTGGAGGAAACAGCACCTACAGGTAGCAGAGGAACAGTGTTAGGATGAACTGACTGGAGGAAACAGCACCTACAGGTAGCAGAGGAACAGTGTTAGGATGAACTGACTGGAGGAAACAGCACCTACAGGTAGCAGAGGAACAGTGTTAGGATGAACTGACTGGAGGAAACAGCACCTACAGGTAGCAGAGGAACAGTGTTAGGATGAACTGACTGGAGGAAACAGCACCTACAGGTAGCAGAGGAACAGTGTTAGGATGAACTGACTGGAGGAAACAGCACCTACAGGTAGCAGAGGAACAGTGTTAGGATGAACTGACTGGAGGAAACAGCACCTACAGGTAGCAGAGGAACAGTGTTAGGATGAATCACAGAATGTCACTTTGATATCATAAACTTCTCCACATGTAAAGATAAACCTCATGTCTTTACCACAGTGATCACAATATCACAATAATAAGATAACAAATATAGTCAACCATAAAACCACATCAAGAAATCAGCTATCATCCAGCTATAAGGCCCAGTAAAACAAGTTACTCACATAAGAATGCAATCAGAGCAACACACAGCCTGTCCATCTGGTGGTCTGATGGTCTGATGGTGACTGTCAGAGAGTAGCTGGGTCTTTGAGTAACAAGGTCTTTGCTGCGTATTTCCGTGTTCATGATTTGACATACTTTACCATGAAAGGACATACGAGCAGCGATTGGTTCGATCGAGTGGAACGTTTTCAGCTTGTGGTCCTTTTCTCGGAAACCGATGTTGTGTGACATGAAAAGTAGGGTCTACAATAGAGGTAAACAGGCTTCACACATACATGACGTCAATGGAAAATATTCAGCTTTGAGGTGTTCACCTTAGATAGCAACACCTTAAGAGACCTATAGACACTCTATGAAGAAATAAAAACACATTTTGATGACTGAGTTGACCTTTAAACCTTGAAGAAAAGACATTTATACAGAGGCTTAAAGTAGGCCTATAGGACTTTATACCTGTAGTCAGGAAGTAGGTCTAATTTTAGACCTAAAGTTTGCCATACACACTCTGGTCAATATGTGTGAATGGGAGAGATATCTGTGACAATTTAACTTGTAATAATAACGTTTGGACTCTCACACTCTGGCCTAATGAAAGACCCAGCTACTCTGACCCTGTTACTGAAAGACCCAGCTACTCTGAACCTGTTACTGAAAGACCCAGCTACTCTGACCCTGTTACTGAAAGACCCAGCTACTCTGACCCTGTTAGTGAAAGACCCAGCTACTCTGACCCTGTTACTGAAAGACCCAGCTACTCTGACCCTGTTACTGAAAGACCCAGCTACTCTGACCCTGTTACTGAAAGACCCAGCTACTCTGACCCTGTTACTGAAAGACCCAGCTACTCTGACCCTGTTACTGAAAGACCCAGCTACTCTGACCCTGTTACTGACAGACCCAGCTACTCTGACCCTGTTACTGACAGACCCAGCTACTCTGACCCTGTTACTGACAGACCCAGCTACTCTGACCCTGTTACTGAAAGACCCAGCTACTCTGACCCTGTTACTGAAAGACCCAGCTACTCTGAACCTGTTACTGAAAGACCCAGCTTCTCTGAACAACAGGAAGTCAGTGTGGGTTTCCTGTGTACTGAGTGTGTCTTTTCAGCCAATCAGTGACTAACTCTTATATGAGTACTGTAATGCCAACATCATAATATCAGACTTATCAACATTAGTAGTGGTCAATGTATGTATCTGTTTACATGAGTGCACATATATGTGGATATATTGGAGTGTGTCCATATGATTGTGTATCATGTACAGTGGGGAAAAAAAGTATTTAGTCAGCCACCAATTGTGCAAGTTCTCCCACTTAAAAAGATGAGAGAGGCCTGTAATTTTCATCATAGGTACACGTCAACTATGACAGACAAATGGAGAAAAAGAAATCCAGAAAATCACATTGTAGGATTTTTTATGAATTTATTTGCAAATTATGGTGGAAAATAAGTATTTGGTCACCTACAAACAAGCAAGATTTCTGGCTCTCACAGACCTGTAACTTCTTCTTTAAGAGGCTCCTCTGTCCTCCACTCGTTACCTGTATTAATGGCACCTGTTTGAACTTGTTATCAGTATAAAAGACACCTGTCCACAACCTCAAACAGTCACACTCCAAACTTCACTATGGCCAAGACCAAAGAGCTGTCAAAGGACACCAGAAACAAAATTGTAGACCTGCACCAGGCTGGGAAGACTGAATCTGCAATAGGTAAGCAGCTTGGTTTGAAGAAATCAATTGTGGGAGCAATTATTAAGAAATGGAAGACATACAAGACCACTGATAATCTCCCTCGATCTGGGGCTCCACGCAAGATCTCACCCCGTGGGGTCAAAATGATCACAAGAACGGTGAGCAAAACTCCCAGAACCACACGGGGGGACCTAGTGAATGACCTGCAGAGAGCTGGGACCAAAGTAACAAAGCCTACCATCAGTAACACACTACGCCGCCAGGGACTCAAATCCTGCAGTGCCAGACGTGTCCCCCTGCTTAAGCCAGTACATGTCCAGGCCCATCTGAAGTTTGCTAGAGTGCATTTGGATGATCCAGAAGAGGATTGGGAGAATGTCATATGGTCAGATGAAACCAAAATAGAAAAAAAAAACTCAACTCGTCGTGTTTGGAGGACAAAGAATGTTGAGTTGCATCCAAAGAACACCATACCTACTGTGAAGCATGGGGGTGGAAACATCATGCTTTGGGGCTGTTTTTCTGCAAAGGGACCAGGACGACTGATCCGTGTAAAGGAAAGAATGAATGGGGCCATGTATCGTGAGATTTTGAGTGAAAACCTCCTTCCATCAGCAAGGGCATTGAAGATGAAACGTGGCTGGGTCTTTCAGCATGACAATGATCCCAAACACACCGCCCAGGTAACGAAGAAGTGGCTTCGTAATAAGCATTTCAAGGTCCTGGAGTGGCCTAGCCAGTCTCCAGATCTCAACCCCATAGAAAATCTTTGGAGGGAGTTGAAAGTCTGTGTTGCCCAGCGACAGCCCCAAAACATCACTGCTCTAGAGGAGATCTGCATGGAGGAATGGGCCAAAATACCAGCAACAGTGTGTGAAAACCTTGTGAAGACTTACAGAAAACGTTTGACCTGTGTCATTGCCAACAAAGGGTATATAACAAAGTATTGAGAAACTTTTGTTATTGACCAAATACTTATTTTCCACCATAATTTGCAAATAAATTCATAAAAATTCCTACAATATGGTTTTCTGGATTTTTTTTCCTCATTTTGTCTGTCATAGTTGACGTGTACCTATGATGGAAATTACAGGCCTCTCTCATCTTTTTAAGTGGGAGAACTTGCACAATTGGTGGCTGACTAAATACTTTTTTCCCCCACTGTATAGTCCTATGTCTGTGGTTGTGGTTTACTCAGCTAGTGCTGCTGCTCTGTAGGGGAGGGGTTAAGGGGGCCTGGGTTTCAGGTCTGAGGGGAGGACTGAGGGGTTAAGGGGGGCCTGGGTTTCAGGACTGAGGGGTTAAGGGGGGGCTGGGTTTCAGGTCTGAGGGGAGGACTGAGGGGTTAAGGGGGGCCTGGGTTTCAGGTCTGAGGGGAGGACTGAGGGGTTAAGGGGGGCCTGGGTTTCAGGTCTGAGGGGAGGACTGAGGGGTTAAGGGGGGCCTGGGTTTCAGGTCTGAGGGGAGGACTGAGGGGTTAAGGGGGGCCTGGGTTTCAGGTCTGAGGGGAGGACTGAGGGGTTAAGGGGGGCTGGGTTTCAGGTCTGAGGGGAGGACTGAGAGGTTAAGGGGGGCCTGGGTTTCAGGTCTGAGGGGAGGACTGAGGGGTTAAGGGGGGCCTGGGTTTCAGGTCTGAGGGGAGGACTGAGGGGATAAGGGGGGCCTGGGATTCAGGTCTGAGGGGAGGACTGAGGGGTTAAGGGGGGCCTGGGTTTCAGGTCTGAGGGGAGGATTGAGGGGTTAAGGGGGGCCTGGGTTTCAGGTCTGAGGGGAGGACTGAGGGGTTAAGGGGGGCCTGGGTTTCAGGTCTGAGGGGAGGACTGAGTGGTTAAGGGGGGCCTGGGTTTCAGGTCTGAGGGGAGGACTGAGGGGTTAAGGGGGGCTGGGTTTCAGGTCTGAGGGGAGGACTGAGGGGTTAAGGGGGGCCTGGGTTTCAGGTCTGAGGGGAGGACTGAGGGGTTAAGGGGGGCCTGGGTTTCAGGTCTGAGGGGAGGACTGAGGGGTTAAGGGGGGCCTGGGTTTCAGGTCTGAGGGGAGGACTGAGGGGTTAAGGGGGGCCTGGGTTTCAGGTCTGAGGGGAGGACTGAGGGGTTAAGGGGGGCCTGGGTTTCAGGTCTGTGGGGTAGTTTTCAGGTCTGTAGAAACCACAATGTTTCCATCTACTTGACACGTGATGTGTCAACTGCTTGGCCAGCCATTCTGTACCTTCTCATAAGTGTGTGTGTGAGCATGCATGCATGCTTGCGTGTTTGTATGACTCTATTATTATCTAATAATATGTAATATTTCTCCAGGTATGCATGGTATCAAGTGTAGTATTAACAGGCTGTATGAGGGACCAGATACCAGATAGATACTTTATGATGTTACTTTGACTGAAACAACAAAGTCATTCAGCTGTATCAACTCCTCTAAGACTCAAGTCATGAGGTGTGACTTCCTCATGTGGTGTGGGTCCATCTCAGTCTGGATGTGTTCTATATCTGGAGTCTAACATTAACTTCAGACCCTGAGATGGACTAGTTCAAGTCAAGAGGTGTGAACTGTTGTCACGCCCTGGCTCTGGGGACACTGTTATGTTGAGCCAGGGTGTGTAGTTCTATGTATTCTATTGCTATGTTGGCAGTTCTAGTTTGTATTTCTATGTTGGCCTGAGTGACTCCCAATCAGAGGCAACGAGTGTCAGCTGGTGCTGGTTGTCTCTGATTGGGAGCCATATTTAAACTGTGTCTTTCCCTTTGTTTTTGTGGGTTTTTGTTTCTAGTCTGTTTATGGTAGACCGTGAACTGTCACGTATCATTTGTTGTTTTGATCGTGTCTCAGAATAAAGAGTATGTTTGCCTGCAACGCTGCGCCTTGGTCCTCATCTGTTCCTGACGATCGTGACAGAAAAACCCACCACTACTGGACCAAGCAGCGAGTCGAGGAGCCATCGCCAGGGAAATCCCTAGCAGATCTCCGTGGCAGCCTCGACTGGGTCAAGCCGAGTGAAGAGCAGAGAGAGTGGACTTGGGAACAATGGAGGAAGAGCTTCGACTGGGTCAAGCCAATTGAGGAGCTGAATAGCGGGAGTTGGGGGCAGAAGAGCGAGAGTTGGGCGAGAACTATAGAGGCCTGGCCCACGGGGAGGAGAGACCCCCAGAAATGTTTTAGGGGGGGGGCTCACGACGTTGGGGCAGCAGGAGGCCGCGATAGAGCGGTCCAGCGGGTTGGCAGAGGAGGCCGCCAGGTTACGGGGGCCACTGGTAGAAGAGGGGATGGAAGGTGTAGAGGCACGGCGAGAGGTACTGGGGTGTGTTACCAGTCCGGTCCGGCCCGTTCCAGATCCCGGTGTAGGGCCAGTGGTGTGTGTCCCCAGTACGGTCCGGTCTGTTCCTGCTCCCCGCACCAAGTCAGTGGTGCGCTTCGTCAGCCCGGCTCGGCCCGTTCCTGCTCCCCGCACCAAGTCAGTGGTGCGCTTCGTCAGCCCGGCTCGGCCCGTTCCTGCTCCCCGCACCAAGTCAGTGGTGCGCTTCGTCAGCCCGGCTCGGCCCGTTCCTGCTCCCCGCACCAAGTCAGTGGTGCGCTTCGTCAGCCCGGCTCGGCCCGTTCCTGCTCCCCGCACCAAGTCATGGTGCGCTTCGTCAGCCCGGCTCGGCCCGTTCCTGCTCCCCGCACCAAGTCAGTGGTGCGTTTCGTCAGCCCGGTTCGGCTCACTCCAGCTCCTCACACCAAGCCAGTGGTGTGCGTTGTCAGTCCAGCACGGCCCGTGCCTGTTCTCCACACCAAGCCAGTGGTGGGCGTCGTCAGTCCGGCACGGACCGTGCCTGTTCCACTGGTGCCTGGTTCGGCACTGGTCAAATGTTTTACGCCGGAGCTAGAGCAATCCGCTCCATCAGTGTGCAGTCCAGCTCCGGCCAGCGGGGCCAGACCGGACCAGGGGTACTTTGGGGGGTTGGAGAGGGAGTGGGGATCAGGTCCGGAGCCGGATCCGCCGCCAAGGCGGAGTGCCCACCCGGTCCCTCCCCTGTGGTATTTAGTTGGCGCGGTCGGAGTCCGCGCCTTTAGGGGGGGGTACTGTCACGCCCTGGCTCTGGGGACACTGTTATGTTGAGCCAGGGTGTGTAGTTCTATGTATTCTATTGCTATGTTGGCAGTTCTAGTTTGTATTTCTATGTTGGCCTGAGTGACTCCCAATCAGAGGCAACGAGTGTCAGCTGGTGCTGGTTGTCTCTGATTGGGAGCCATATTTAAACTGTGTCTTTCCCTTTGTGTTTGTGGGTTTTTGTTTCTAGTCTGTTTATGGTAGACCGTGAACTGTCACGTATCATTTGTTGTTTTGATCGTGTCTCGGAATAAAGAGTATGTTTGCCTGCAACGCTGCGCCTTGGTCCTCATCTGTTCCTGACGATCGTGACAACTGTTAACATGAGAGTGCAGGGCAGTAGTTGTGCTTGTATCCTTTATGGTTGTGTGTACCTGTCATACTAACTGATATCTGCTTCAGAGACCCAGATACTCTGACCCTGTTACTGAAAGACCCAGCTACTCTGACCCTGTTACTGAAAGACCCAGCTACTCTGACCCTGTTACTGAAAGACCCAGCTACTCTGACCCTGTTACTAAAAGACCCAGCTACTCTGACCCTGTTACTGAAAGACCCAGCTACTCTGACCCTGTTACTGAAAGACCCAGCTACTCTGACCCTGTTACTGAAAGACCCAGCTACTCTGACCCTGTTACTGACAGACCCAGCTACTCTGACCCTGTTACTGACAGACCCAGCTACTCTGACCCTGTTACTGACAGACCCAGCTAATCTGACCCTGTTACTGAAAGACCCAGCTACTCTGACTCTGTTACTGACAGACCCAGCTACTCTGACCCTGTTACTGAAAGACCCAGCAACTCTGACCCTGTTACTGACAGACCCAGTTACTCTGACCCTGTTACTGAAAGACCCAGCTACTCTGACCCTGTTACTGACAGACCCAGCTACTCTGACCCTGTTACTGAAAGACCCAGCTACTCTGACCCTGTTACTGACAGACCCAGCTACTTTGACCCTGTTACTGACAGACCCAGCTACTCTGACCCTGTTACTGAAATACCCAGCTACTCTGACCCTGTTACTGAAAGACCCAGCTACTCTGACACTGTTACTGAAAGACCCAGCTACTCTGACCCTGTTACTGAAAGACCCAGCTTCTCTGACCCTGTTACTGAAAGACCCAGCTACTCTGACCCTGTTACTGACAGACCCAGCTACTCTGACCCTGTTACTGAAAGACCCAGCTACTCTGACCCTGTTACTGACAGACCCAGCTACTCTGACCCTGTTACTGACAGACCCAGCTACTCTGACCCTGTTACTGAAAGACCCAGCTACTCTGACCCTGTTACTGACAGACCCAGCTACTCTGACCCTGTTACTGACAGACCCAGCTACTCTGACCCTGTTACTGACAGACCCAGCTCACTGCTCTTTCCTCAGACCTGAAACCCAGCCCCCCTTAACCCCTCCCCTACAGAGCAGCAGCATTAGCTGAGTAAACCACAACCACAGACATAGGACTATACATGATACACAATCATATGGACACTCTCCCATATACCCACATATATGTGCACTCATGTAAACAGATACATACATTGACCACTACTAATGTTGGTAAGTCTGATATTATGATGTTGGCATTACAGTACTCATATAAGAGCTAGTCACTGATTGGCTGAGAAGACACACTCAGTACACAGGAAACCCACACTGACATCCTGTTGCAGTTGCCATGGTGATGTCTGTCTCTCTGTTTGTCTGTTTGTCTGTCTACCATTTGGCCTGAGGAAGAGAGTACATCCAAGTTATAAGTAGTTGTTCACCCATGGTGCTGCTATTCTCCTGATGATGTCACACATGTTCTCACTGAGTGCATCATATCTCTGTCTATGTCCTATTTGTTTTCCCACTAATCCTGATGAAAAAGAGATCGTTAGATACAGAACTACATCCACAAAGATAAAGAACTACAAATGGCATAGCTCTTAAACTATAATTGACTTGAATGTACCATCACATCCTCTCCAGAGCATCATGGTTATTGTAGTTTCTTATTGTAATTTCTTGCTGCATTCAATTCAGGGTGTCCAACATTGGTGAGGCCTAGATGTGTGGTGGATAAATAATAATTTTGGGATGCCTCAATTAGCTCATACAGATCATGGTGAGGATTTAAATGTTATGATTACAGGATGTTCATCATTTGATAAATCAAACATTAATACTGGCAGGTTGCAGTTATATAGGCCAACCTTAGGCCTCTGTCTCAAGATAGGTCTCTGTCTCAAGATAGGTCTCTGTCTCAAGATAGGTCTCTGTCTCAAGATAGGTCTCTGTCTCAGGATAGGTCTCTGTCTCAGGATAGGTCTCTGTCTCAAGATAGGTCTCTGTCTCAGGATAGGTCTCTGTCTCAGGATAGGTCTCTGTCTCAGGATAGGTCTCTGTCTCAAGATAGGTCTCTGACTCAAGATAGGTCTCTGTCATAAGACCTCTGTCTCAAGATAGGTCTCTGTCTCAACAGTCTTTTCTTAGGGGGTCAAAATAGACACCAGAATGAGTGTTTGGTTCTTCATGTTGTATTTGATGATGTTGCAGCAGGTTGACTTGACAAGGTGCTGCTAGTTAGGTGTTGCTGTCTACAGTGACCACCTCAAAGCTGAATATTTTCCAGTGACGTCACGTTACTTTGAAACATGTTTACCTCGATGCTAGACCCTCCTCTTCATGTCACAACATGGGTTTCAGAGAAAAGGACCACAAGCTGAAAACTTTCCACTCGATCGAACCAATCGCTGCTCGTATGCCCTTTCATGGTAAAGTATGTCAAATCATGAACACGGAAATACGCAGCAAAGACCTTGTTACTCAAAGACCCAGCTACTCTCTGACAGTCACCATCAGACCATCAGACCACCAGATGGACAGGCTGTGTGTTGCTCTGATTGCATTCTTATGTGAGTAACTTGTTTTACTGGGCCTTATAGCTGGATGATAGCTGATTTCTTCATGTGGTTTTATGGTTGACTAGATTTGTTGTCTTATTATTCTGATATTGTGATCACTGTGGTAAAGACATGAGGTTCATCTTTCCATGTGGATAAGTTTATGATATCAAAGTGACATTCTGTGATTCATCCTAACACTGTTCCTCTGCTACCTGTAGGTGCTGTTTCCTCCAGTCAGTTCATCCTAACACTGTTCCTCTGCTACCTGTAGGTGCTGTTTCCTCCAGTCAGTTCATCCTAACACTGTTCCTCTGCTACCTGTAGGTGCTGTTTCCTCCAGTCAGTTCATCATAACACTGTTCCTCTGCTACCTGTAGGTGCTGTTTCCTCCAGTCAGTTCATCCTAACACTGTTCCTCTGCTACCTGTAGGTGCTGTTTCCTCCAGTCAGTTCATCCTAACACTGTTCCTCTGCTACCTGTAGGTGCTGTTTCCTCCAGTCAGTTCATCCTAATACTGTTCCTCTGCTACCTGTAGGTGCTGTTTCCTCCAGTCAGTTCATCCTAACACTGTTCCTCTGCTACCTGTAGGTGCTGTTTCCTCCAGTCAGTTCATCCTAACACTGTTCCTTCCTCTGCTACCTGTAGGTGCTGTTTCCTCCAGTCAGTTCATCCTAACACTGTTCCTCTGCTACCTGTAGGTGCTGTTTCCTCCAGTCAGTTCATCCTAACACTGTTCCTCTGCTACCTGTAGGTGCTGTTTCCTCCAGTCAGTTCATCCTAACACTGTTCCTCTGCTACCTGTAGGTGCTGTTTCCTCCAGTCAGTTCATCCTAACACTGTTCCTCTGCTACCTGTAGGTGCTGTTTCCTCCAGTCAGTTCATCCTAACACTGTTCCTCTGTTACCTGTAGGTGCTGTTTCCTCCAGTCAGTTCATCCTAACACTGTTCCTCTGCTACCTGTAGGTGCTGTTTCCTCCAGTCAGTTCATCCTAACACTGTTCCTCTGCTACCTGTAGGTGCTGTTTCCTCCAGTCAGTTCATCCTAACACTGTTCCTCTGCTACCTGTAGGTGCTGTTTCCTCCAGTCAGGATGGGATCTCTGCAGCAGAGGTGGAGCTGAGAGTCAGACCAGGAGACAACATCACTCTCTACTGTGACTGCAACATAACTACTGGAGTATACATTATGTGGTATAGGAACTGTTCTCACAAGTACCAGCCACCTCTTGTTATTTCAACTTACCAAAATCTTCAGGACATTTCTGATAATCCCAACCCTTTAACTGGATATAATCTGTTGTGGAACCCCTCTAACAACTCCTATGATCTACTGATTGAGAACATCACTGGATCTGACCTGGGACTCTACTACTGTGGGACTATGGAGACTAACGTGGTGGAAGAAGGAAAACTAATTGGAAAGAAAGAGGTCTACCACTATGGAAACATCACCACTAGGATATCACTTGGTAAGAACAATTATTATTCTATATATAGATCTTCTGGCTGTATCTTTAGTATTATTAATATTGTATTAGTATTGGTGTGTCTGGTTTCCATTAAATGTTATTTTGAATCAATCATCCGAGGGTGATCTAAGGTCATGAAACATTGCCTCAAGATCATCTTTAAACATCCATTCAGCAGTAGACAATCTAAGAATGTAGTTCTGTTTGTGTTTAATGTTTTGTCCAGACGTCAGTCCTCCTGAGTCCCCCTCCTCCTCTCCTGATGTAGACTGTGGACTGTGTTGGATGTTGCTGTTCAGTCTGTGTCCTGTGTCTGCTCTCCTCTCCTCCCTCCTCTCCTCTTCCTGTGTCTACTCCTTCTGCAGAACAACAGGTACACTCACTCTCTCACTCTCTGTCAGGAGTCACTTTTTCACTCATTTATTTTTAAGTCATTATTTACAAGCTGTATATGCTCCTTCACTCTTTTATAGCACTCTTTTACTCATTCCTTTATTTGATAAAAGTCACTATTGTATTTAAAAAGTCAGAATACACTCACTCTCACTTAATCTGTTTTACTCTCCAACTCAATCAATCAATGAAATAATCAATCAATCATTGATCCAACCAATCAACCATCAATCAATCAATAAATCAATCAAACCTTCTTTCAAATACTCTGGTAAACTAATGTAGACCATGTTAAATTGACAGCTCAATATCAGATGTGTTCTTTACTTGTTGTTTTAATGGTGATAATTCTTCCTCTGCAGCTGCAGCTGAGACTCAGGTTCCTCTGAACAGGACTACCACCAGGGGAAGTGAGAGAAGAGAGAAGGTATAGTCAGAATTAGTGTTGTAGTTCTATGACTGGTGGCCATCTTTATTTGTAGTCCATGTGATTTGTAACCCAGTACTACTCAAAGCAGTGGCAAGTATACTAATTAAAAACTAAAGGAATAATAATAACATAATAATATGATGAATTACTTGAAATAATCATAATGTATGATTACATATCAATAACATTAACAGATTAATTGTAAAATCTCTCTCTCTCTTGTATCTCTCTCCCCATCTCTCTCTTGTCTCTCTCTCTCTCCATCTGTGTGCCTCTCTCTCTCTCTCTCTCTCTCTCTCTCTCTCTCCATCTGTGTGCCTCTCTCTCTCTCCATCTGTGTGCCTCTCTCTCTCTCCCTCTTTCTCTCTCTCTCTCTCTCTCTCTCTCTCCATCTGTGTGTCTCTCTCTCTCTCCATCTGTGTGCCTCTCTCTCTCTCTCTCTCTCTCTCTCTCTCTCTCTCTCTCTCTCTCTCTCTCTCTCTCTCTCTCTCTCTCTCTCTCTCTCCTCTCTCTCTCTCTCTCTCTCTCTCTCTCAGGAGGAAGGAGATCTGTGTTATGCCTCGTTGGATATCCGTCAGGGACAGAGGAGACCAAAGAAGAAGAAGAGAGTCCAGAACTCTGACTTTAGTACCTACACTGCCATCAATACCAGCAGAGTGTGAGACCTATACCCTCCATCAATACCAGCAGAGTGTGAGACCTATACCAGCCATCAATACCAGCAGGGTGTGAGACCTATACCAGCCATCAATACCAGCAGAGTGTGAGACCTATACCAGCCATCAATACCAGAAGAGTGTGAGATCTATACCAGCCATCAATACCAGCAGTGTGTGAGACCTTTACCATCCATCAATACCAGCAGAGTGTGAGACCTATACCATCCATCAATACCAGCAGAGTGGGACCTATACCAGCCATCAATACCAGCAGAGTGGGACCTATACCCTCCATCAATACCAGCAGAGTGTGAGACCTTTACCAGCCATCAATACCAGCAGGGTGTGAGACCTATACCAGCCATCAATACCAGCAGAGTGTGAGACCTATACCATCCATCAATACCAGCAGAGTGTGAGACCTATACCAGCCATCAATACCAGCAGGGTGTGAGACCTATACCAGCCATCAATACCAGCAGGGTGTGAGACCTATACCAGCCATCAATACCAGAAGAGTGTGAGATCTATACCAGCCATCAATACCAGCAGAGTGTGAGACCTAAACCATCCATCAATACCAGCAGAGTGAGACCTATACCATCCATCAATACCAGCAGAGTGAGACCTATACCATCCATCAATACCAGCAGAGTGTGAGACCTATACCAGCCATCAATACCAGCAGAGTGTGAGACCTATACCAGCCATCAATACCAGCAGAGTGTGAGACCTATACCAGCCATCAATACCAGCAGAGTGTGAGACCTATACCAGCCATCAATACCAGCAGGGTGTTAGACTTGAACCATTATAGACTTAACTGGGAGGACAAGAACTTTGATGTTATTACCAGTTCTTTTACTTTTTATGGAATAATTTTAACTTCCAATATCTTTCTCTCTCTCTCAACGTATGACAATGAGTTTAGAGTCATTTTATTATGGTTGAGCATTATTTTTTATATTTTTTTGCCTTTTATAATTATTAAAATTGATGTTTTTAAGCTTGCATTAATTTGACTGTAGAACACATCTGCATTGAATCTGTCAGAGTAAAATAATATTTTCAAAACTTCAGGAAATATGGTCATATATATTTTTGTAAAGGGAACTGATATGTTTTAAATGTACCTTGAATAAATATTAATTTAGTTTAATTTGATTTACTGATTTTACTTTCATTGCCGTAAGCATTTAGAATTGATTTTAAAATTAGGTGTGGTGAATTACGAAGACACTTCTTGTATCAAAAAGAGATAATGTGACAGCGCTACTTGCAAGACAGATGATCCAAGACTGACGTAGTTTAACCCTATGGAACGTTTTGGTTTTTTAAATGTGCACCCCTTGGGGTCCGCAGGACCAAGTTTGGGAAATTCTGCCCTATGGTCTCCTCAATGTTAAGGTCATACCATTCTGTTTGGAAAGGCTCCAGCAACCTTTCAGAGGTTTTTGTTTGAGGGTGTGGCTTAGACAATTAGCAGGTGTGGCTAACATATTAAGAGGGTTGGCTTAGAAGTGACAAGGGTGTGACTCTTAGGCTAAGAAGGTGTGGCTTAGATGCTAAGGGGGTGTGTCTTTAGAGGAAGACAGATGCTGAACAGAACCACAGCACAGTTTCTGTGGTTTCATACAAACACCTAGCCTATGGTTGAAGTTTACTCAAAGTAGCTCAGTAAAGCTTTCAACCACATTCTCAATAGAGTTACATAGAGAAGTCAGGTGAATTATACCACAGAACATTATAATCTCAGAAAAACATCATTTTATTTTACAAATATAATTATTATTATAATTTATTATAATTATGTATTTATGGTCTGAGCTGGGTCCTGGTGGTGGTCTCCAGAGCTCTGTTTCTGTTCCTCATTCCTGCTGCCTTCTGGGTCGGGAAAACACACAGTGGGACAGGACATGGGGATACTCATATCAGTTATTGTTAACTTCTCATCCAGTACAGTGATATAACAACAGTTTAACATGTTGTGTTGTTGTGTTAAAACCAGGAGTTGGTAAGGAGAAGAGGGAAGTCCAGAAAAGAGGCAGAAACCAGTCATTCTCCATGTCTGTAGTGAATTGAACTTCTCTTCTACGTGTCCAATGAGATCAGCATGAAACTGTTGTCATGTGATTTCATCACACCATCATCTGCTGATCTGTCTCATTCTTTCTCTATTACCCAGATGGTTTTTATTGCTTTATTTTGGTGAATTTTTAGTAAGGGCTATTTATCACAGAAATGGTTTATCCTTTTAAAATTGCAGTTTTTATTTTATTTTATTTTGTAAAGGTTTTTTTACCATTTGAAAACATCTACAAAATAGTAGTTGTATTGTAATGGATTTGTTATTTTAGATTGAGCTACTTTTCATGTATTATTTGTATTTGTAATGGTTATCTTCTGGAATGAAATGGCAATTTTTTCAGAGATTATCCTGTTCTGTGGTATAATCAACCTGATTTCACTATGTAACTCTATTGAGAATGTGGTTTCACTGAAAGCTTTACAGAGCTACATTTAAGACACTTAAAATGTTGAGCCATAGGCCACGTCAGGGCTCTCCAACCCTGTTTGTGGAGAGCTACCCTCCAGTAGGTATTCGCTCCAACCCTGTTTGTGGAGAGCTACCCTCCTGTAGGTATTCGCTCCAACCCCAGTTGTAACCAACAGGACGGTAGCTTTACAGGAACAGGGTTAAAGATTCCAGGGCGACGTGTTTGTATGAAACCACAGAAACTACTGTGGTTCTAATCAACAACGCTGTCTTCCTCTTAAGCCACACCCCATTAGCTCCTAAAACCACACCCCTTCGGTTCTAAGCCACACCACGTAACATTTAAATCACGCCCCTTAGCCTCCATGCTCTGGTTATGCATATCTGTCATCCTCTAAAGCCAAACCCTTTTCGTCTCTAAGCCACACCCTCTTAGTCTCTAAGCCACACCCTCTTCACCTCTAAATCACAACTCTTCACATCTAAGCCACACCCTCAAATACCTCAAAGGTTTGCTGGAGAATTTGTCAAACCAAATAGCATGACCTTGTACTCAGAGACCTTAAGGGGAGACAAAGAAATGATGACATGAAATCAAATTAAACTGAATCAATATTTGCATTTACATTTATTCAGATACATTAACACATATCAATACACTTACAAATGAAATACAATTAATTTACACAACTACAATTAATACAATTACAAAACAACAACTATATCAAAAGCTATTTAACCATTTTCCCTGAGCTTAAAAACTTTTTCTAAATCAATTTCGTTATTCTTATTAAAAGGCTACAAACAAAAGTTAAAAAAGAAATCACTAGTATGAAACGGTTTAAAACAAGTAAAAAATACATTAAAATATTCCCCCCAAAATTAAGTAACTCTTAAAAATATCAAAACTGTCGTTGTCACACCTTCCCAGCTATATTGGTACAGGTCTCACACTCTGCTGGTATTGATGGCTGGTATAGGTCTCACACTCTGCTGGTATTGATGGATGGTATAGGTCTCACACTCTGCTGGTATTGATAGATGGTACAGGTCTCACACTCTGCTGGTATTGATGGCGGGTATAGGTCTCACACTCTGCTGGTATTGATGGCTGGTATAGGTCTCACACTCTGCTGGTATTGATGGCTGGTATAGGTCTCACACTCTGCTGGTATTGATGGCTGGTATAGGTCTCACACTCTGCTGGTATTGATGGTTGGTATAGGTCTCACACTCTGCTGGTATTGATGGTTGGTATAGGTCTCACACTGCTGGTATTGATGGATGGTATAGGTCTCACACTCTGCTGGTATTGATGGATGGTACAGGTCTCACAATCTGCGGGTATTGATGGATGGTATAGGTCTCACTCTGCTGGTATTGATGGTTGGTATAGGACTCACACTCTGCTGGTATTGATGGTTGGTATAGGTCTCACACTGCTGGTATTGATGGATGGTATAGGTCTCACACTCTGCTGGTATTGATGGATGGTATAGGTCTCACACTCTGCTGGTATTGATGGATGGTACAGGTCTCACACTCTGCTGGTATTGATGGCTGGTATAGGTCTCACAATCTGCTGGTATTGATGGATGGTATAGGTCTCACACTCTGCTGGTATTGATGGATGGTATAGGTCTCACACTCTGCTGGTATTGATGGATGGTATAGGTCTCACACTCTGCTGGTATTGATGGATGGTATAGGTCTCACTCTGCTGGTATTGATGGATGGTATAGGTCTCAATCTGCTGGTATTGATGGCTGGTATAGGTCTCTCACTCTGCTGGTATTGATGGATGGTATAGGTCTCACACTCTGCTGGTATTGATGGATGGTATAGGTCTCACACTCTGCTGTTATTGATGGATGGTATAGGTATCACACTCTGCTGGTATTGATGGATGGTACAGGTCTCACACTCTGCTGGTATTGATGGATGGTATAGGTCTCACACTCTGCTGGTATTGATGGATGGTATAGGTCTCACTCTGCTGGTATTGATGGATGGTATAGGTCTCAATCTGCTGGTATTGATGGCTGGTATAGGTCTCTCACTCTGCTGGTATTGATGGATGGTATAGGTCTCACACTCTGCTGGTATTGATGGATGGTATAGGTCTCACACTCTGCTGGTATTGATGGCTGGTATAGGTCTCACAATCTGCTGGTATTGATGGATGTATAGGTACTGAAGTCAGAGTGAGCGAGAGAGCGAGAGAAAGAGAGAGAGACAAGGAGACAGAGAGAGAGACAAGGAGTCAGAGAGAGAGACAAGGAGACAGAGAGAGAGACAAGGAGACAGAGAGAGAGACAAGGAGACAGAGAGAGCGATAGAAAGAGAGACAAGGAGAGCGAGAGAGTGAGAGATTAAATTAATAATCTGTTAATATTAATTATATATGATCATACATTAGGATTATACATTATGTATTGTTGCTTTTTTCCTTCTGTTTTTAATGATCATATCTGACATTGAAAATAGTCTTTGAATAAGGCTGGGTTGCCAAACACATGGACTACAAATCAAGATGACTACCAAAAATAAAACTACAACACCCACCTTGACTGTAGTCTGCACACTGCTGTCACTTCCCCTGGTCGTAGTCCTGTTCAGAGGAACATGAGTCTCAGTTGGAGCTGCAGAGGGAGAGTTCTCACCATTAAAACACCACGTTTGAGGTCAAACTAGGACACATCAGTTCAAAGTAAGTAGATGTTTACATATTGTGGTCAAGATGCTTTTCAAACGAAGGTTAAAAACATAGCTAATTATTTGAATAATAAGAAAGGTTGATTAGGAATACCCAGACTTAAAAAATGAATGAGTGACTAAGTGACTCCTGACAGAGAGTGAGTGAGTGAGTGTACCTGTTGTTCTGCAGAAGTAGTAGACACAGGAAGAGGAGAGGAGAGCAGACACAGGACACAGACTGAACAGCAACATCCAACACAGTCCACAGTCTACATCAGGAGAGGAGGAGGACTCAGGAGGAGGGGAGGAGGAGGACTCAGGAGGACTGACGTCTGGACAAAACATTAAACACAAACAGAACTACATTCTTAGAGTGAGTTGTCAATTATCTACTGCTGATTGGATGTTTGCAGATGATCTTGAGGCAATGTTTTATGACCCTAGATCACCCTCGGATGATTGATTCAAAATAACATTTAATGGAACCCAGACACACCAATACTAACACAATATTAATAATACTAAAAATACAGCCAGAAGATCTATATATAGAATAATAATTGTTCTTACCAAGTGAAATCCTAGTGGTGATGTTTCCATAGTGATAGACCTCTTTCTGTTTAATACCTCTTTTCCCTCCATCATCCTCCATCTTGTACTTGTACTCCACAGTCCCACAGTAGTAGAGTCCCAGGTCAGATCCAGTGATGTTCTCAATCAGTAGATCGTAGGAGTTGTTAGAGGGGTTCCACACCAGATTATATCCAGTTAAAGGGTTGGGATTATCAGAAATGTCCTGAAGATTTTGGTAAACGTTGTAAGTTGAAATAACAAGAGGCGGCTGGTACTTGTGAGAACAGTTCCTATACCACATAATGAATACTCCAGTAGTGTTGCAGTCACAGTAGAGAGTGATGTTGTCTCCTGGTCTGACTCTCAGCTCCACCTCTGCTGCAGAGATCCCATCCTGACTGGAGGAAACAGCACCTACAGGTAGCAGAGGAACAGTGTTAAGATGAACTGACTGGAGGAAACAGCACCTACAGGTAGCAGAGGAACAGTGTTAGGATGAACTGACTGGAGGAAACAGCACCTACAGGTAGCAGAGGAACAGTGTTAGGATGAACTGACTGGAGGAAACAGCACCTACAGGTAGCAGAGGAACAGTGTTAGGATGAACTGACTGGAGGAAACAGCACCTACAGGTAGCAGAGGAACAGTGTTAGGATGAACTGACTGGAGGAAACAGCACCTACAGGTAGCAGAGGAACAGTGTTAGGATGAACTGACTGGAGGAAACAGCACCTACAGGTAGCAGAGGAACAATGTTAGGATGAACTGACTGGAGGAAACAGCACCTACAGGTAGCAGAGGAACAGTGTTTGGATGAACTGACTGGAGGAAACAGCACCTACAGGTAGCAGAGGAACAGTGTTAGGATGAACTGACTGGAGGAAACAGCATCTACAGGTAGCAGAGGAACAGTGTTAGGATGAATCACAGAATGTCACTTTGATATCATAATCTTCTCCACATGTAAATATAAACCTAATGTCTTTACCACAGTGATCACAACATCACAATAATAAGACAACAAATCTAGTCAACCATAAAACCACATCAAGAAATCAGCTATCATCCAGCTATAAGGCCCAGTAAAACAAGTTACTCACATAAGAATGCAATCAGAGCAACACATAGCCTGTCCATCTGGTGGTCTGATGGTGACTGTCAGAGAGTAGCTGGGTCTTTGAGTAACAAGGTCTTTGCTGCGTATTTCCGTGTTCATGATTTGACATACTTTACCATGAAAGGGCATACGAGCAGCGATTGGTTCGATCGAGTGGAAAGTTTTCAGCTTGTGGTCCTTTTCTCTGAAACCCATGTTGTGACATGAAGAGGAGGGTCTAGCATCGAGGTAAACAGGTTTCACACCAACATGACGTCACTGGAAAATATTCAGCTTTAAGGTGGTCACTGTAGACAGCAACACCTAACTAGCAGCACCTGGTCAAGTCAATCTGCTGCAACATCATCAAATACAACATGAAGAACCAAACACTCATTCTGGTGTCAATTTTGACCCCCTAAGAAAAGACTGTTGAGACAGAGACCTATCTTGAGACAGAGGCCTATCTTGAGACAGAGACCTATCTTGAGACAGAGACCTATCCTGAGACAGAGACCTTTCTTGAGACAGAGACCTATCCTGAGACAGAGACCTATCCTGAGACAGAGACCTATCTTGAGACAGAGACCTATCCTGAGACAGAGACCTATCCTGAGACAGAGACCTATCCTGAGACAAAGACCTATCCTGAGACAAAGACCTATCCTGAGACAGAGACCTATCCTGAGACAGAGACCTATCCTGAGACAGAGACCTATCCTGAGACAGAGACCTATCTTGAGACAGAGACCTATCCTGAGACAGAGACCTATCTTGAGACAGAGACCTATCTTGAGACAGAGACCTAAGGTTGGCCTATATAACTGCAACCTGCCAGTATTAATGTTTGATTTATCAAATGATGAACATCCAGTAATCATAACATTTAAATCCTCACCATGATCTGTATGAGCTAATTGAGGCATCCCAAAATTATTATTTATCCACCACACATCTAGGCCTCACCAATGTTGGACACCCTGAATTGAATGCAGCAAGAAATTACAATCAGAAACTACAATAACCATGATGCTCTGGAGAGGATGTGATAGTACATTCAAGTCAATTATAGTTTAAGAGCTATGCCATTTGTAGTTCTTTATCTTTGTGGATGTAGTTCTGTATCTAACGATCTCTTTTTCTTCAGGATTAGTGGGAAAACAAATTGGACATTGACAGAGATATGATGCACTCAGTGAGAACATGTGTGACATCATCAGGAGAATAGCAGCACCATGGGTGAACAACTACTTATAACTTGGATGTACTCTCTTCCTCAGGCCAAATGGTAGACAGACAAACAGACAAACAGAGAGACAGACATCACCATGGCAACTGCAACAGGAAGTCAGTGTGGGTTTCCTGTGTACTGAGTGTGTCTTCTCAGCCAATCAGTGACTAGCTCTTATATGAGTACTGTAATGCCAACATCATAATATCAGACTTACCAACATTAGTAGTGGTCAATATATGTATCTGTTTACATGAGTGCACATATATGTGGGTATATGGGAGAGTGTCCATATGATTGTGTATCATGTATAGTCCTATGTCTGTGGTTGTGGTTTACTCAGCTAGTGCTGCTGCTCTGTAGGGGAGGGGTTAAGGGGGGCCTGGGTTTCAGGTCTGAGGAAAGATCAGTGAGCTGGGTCTGTCAGTAACAGGGTCAGAGTAGCTGGGTCTTTCAGTAACAGGGTCAGAGTAGCTGGGTCTGTCAGTAACAGGGTCAGAGTAGCTGGGTCTGTCAGTAACAGGGTCAGAGTAGCTGGGTCTGTCAGTAACAGGGTCAGAGTAGCTGGGTCTGTCAGTAACAGGGTCAGAGTAGCTGGGTCTGTCAGTAACAGGGTCAGAGTAGCTGGGTCTGTCAGTAACAGGGTCAGAGTAGCTGGGTCTGTCAGTAACAGGGTCAGAGTAGCTGGGTCTGTCAGTAACAGGGTCAGAGTAGCTGGGTCTGTCAGTAACAGGGTCAGAGTAGCTGGGTCTGTGAGTAACAGGGTCAGAGTAGCTGGGTCTGTCAGTAACAGGGTCAGAGTAGCTGGGTCTGTCAGTAACAGGGTCAGAGTAGCTGGGTCTTTCAGTAACAGGGTCAGAGTAGCTGGGTCTGTCAGTAACAGGGTCAGAGTAGCTGGGTCTTTCAGTAACAGGGTCAGAGTAGCTGGGTCTTTCAGTAACAGGGTCAGAGTAGCTGGGTCTTTCAGTAACAGGGTCAGAGTAGCTGGGTCTGTCAGTAACAGGGTCAGAGTAGCTGGGTCTTTCAGTAACAGGGTCAGAGTAGCTGGGTCTGTCAGTAACAGGGTCAGAGTAGCTGGGTCTCTGATGCAGATATCAGTTAGTATGACAGGTACACACAACCATAAAGGATACAAGCACAACTACTGCCCTGCACTCTCATGTTAACAGTTCACACCTCTTGACTTGAACTAGTCCATCTCAAGGTCTGATGGGTAATTTTAGACTCCAGATATAGAACACAGCCAGACTGAGATGGACCCACACCACATGAGGAAGTCACACCTCATGACTTGAGTCTTAGAGGTGTTGATACAGCTGAATGACTTTGTTGTTTCAGTCAAAGTAACATCATAAAGTATCTATCTGGTATCTGGTCCCTCATACAGCCTGTTAATACTACACTTGATACCATGCATACCTGGAGAAATATTACATATTATTAGATAATAATAATGTCACATAATTTTGCATGCACACATGCATGCGCATACATACACACACACACACACACATACACGTGCAAGGCCACAGTGGCTGGCGAAGTAGTTGACACTTCACGTGTCAAGTAGATGGAAACATTATGGTTTCTACAGACCTGAAAACTACCCCTCAGACCTGAAGCATAGGCCCCATTAACCCATCAGACCTCCCCTCAGACCTGAAGCATAGGCCCCATTAACCCATCAGACCTCCCCTCAGACCTGAAGCATAGGCCCCATTAACCCATCAGACCTCCCCTCAGACCTGAAGCATAGGCCCCATTAACCCATCAGACCTCCCCTCAGACCTGAAGCATAGGCCCCCTTAACCCATCAGACCTCCCCTCAGACCTGAAGCATAGGCCCCATTAACCCATCAGACCTCCCCTCAGACCTGAAGCATAGGCCCCCTTAACCCATCAGACCTCCCCTCAGACCTGAAGCATAGGCCCCATTAACCCATCAGACCTCCCCTCAGACCTGAAGCATAGGCCCCATTAACCCATCAGACCTCCCCTCAGACCTGAAGCATAGGCCCCATTAACCCATCAGACCTCAGGCCCGCTTAACACACAAAAAGGACTAGGCATTCATATGCAATCATATGCACACACACTCACATAGCCACACATACTGAGAATACACACTCAGTACACAGGAAACCCACACTGACTTTCTTTTGCTGTTGCCATGGTGCTGCTATTCTCCTGATGATGTCACACATGTTCTCACTGAGTGCATCATATCTCTGTCTATGGCCTATTTGTTTTCCCACTAATCCTGAAGAAAAAGAGATACATAGATACAGAACTACATCCACAAAGATAAGAACTACAATTGGTTTATCTATTTAACTACAATTGACTTGGATGTACCATCACATCCTCTATAGAGCATTATGGTTATTGTAGTTTCTGGTTGTAGTTTCTGGCTGCCAACTGTAGATGAAAGTGGGTGCGTGAAGTCGAGGGAGGTGCATCTGCCACAGACGAAAGTTGGACTCTGTAGTGGTTTTCCAACAGCAAGACTCAGATCAACATGACAGTGTCAACATAGCTGCTATTGTTTATAAAAGTTTTTTCTTTAAAAATGTCTAAATGAACTTGACTATACCCCCATATCACACACTCACAAACTGAAAACATATCGTTACTAATATTAATTGGTTAGAGAGAGGTCTCAAATATCACTTTCATTTGCATCCCCTGTAGCTTTAGAATCATGGCAAGGTGGTTCCTGTTTCCGTCACAGGGGGCTGGGTTTCAGGTCTGAGGGGAGGACTGAGGGGTTAAGGGGGGCCTGGGTTTCAGGTCTGAGGGGAGGACTGAGGGGTTAAGGGGGGCCTGGGTTTCAGGTCTGAGGGGAGGACTGAGGGGTTAAGGGGGGCCTGGGTTTCAGGTCTGAGGGGAGGACTGAGGGGTTAAGGGGGGCCTGGGTTTCAGGTCTGAGGGGAGGACTGAGGGGTTAAGGGGGGCCTGGGTTTCAGGTCTGAGGGGAGGACTGAGGGGTTAAGGGGGGCCTGGGTTTCAGGTCTGAGGGGAGGACTGAGGGGTTAAGGGGGGCTGGGTTTCAGGTCAGAGGGGAGGACTGAGGGGGGCCTGGGTTTCAGGTCTGAGGGGAGGACTGAGGGGTTAAGGGGGGCCTGGATTTCAGGTCTGAGGGGAGGACTGAGGGGGGCCTGGGTTTCAGGTCTGAGGGGAGGACTGAGGGGTTAAGGGGGGCCTGGGTTTCAGGTCTGAGGGGAGGACTGAGGGGTTAAATCCAGGCCCCTCCTCCCCTCTGACCTGGCAGATAGGGAGAGGTCGTTGTCGGGAGAGGTCGTGTTTTTCTCTAGCTGGAGGTAAGCAGGAGGTAAGCTTCTCATATGGTGTTGAGTAAAGCTTAACCATGTATTAGATCGTAGGTAGGTAGTTAGCTGTAGTTAGGTATTGTATTTATTATAGGTTAGTATTGTTGTTATTGTAGGTTTCCGTAGGTAATTGTAGGTTAGTATCGAAGCACGAGGCTAGCTAGCTAGCGGGTAGCTACTGGTATCGATTAGCAACGCTGGAGAGCTGTTTCCAATGTTAATGTAGTCCTAGCCATCGTTTAATTTTTGCTGCGTTATGCGTTATGAAAGGAACTAGACACGGACTTGAATTATCTGTTTAGTGTGCTAACACACTCTTGGCAGTTGTTGTAACCAATTATTGATGCTAAATTGTGTGTTAATGGATGCTAGCTTGCAAGTTAGCTACGGCGTCATAGCTAGGCATCGTGGGTTGTTGTGGGTAGTTACTGTGTCTTGGCAGTGCCGGCTGTAGCACGAAGCGAGCTACCTAGCCGTTTTTTCGAACAGAGTCAGAGTCAACACAATAGCCATTGTGTGCCGGGTGTAGCACGAAGCTAGCTAGCTAGCCGTTCTTCAAACAAAGTCAACACAGTGGCCATTGCTAGCTACCCAACACGACCAGCTAACTGTACGGTAGTAGCTAAATACAATATACTTGTCCTAGCTAGCCAACGTCTAATCATTGCTGCGTCATGAAAGGAACTTGACACAGACACGAATGATCTGTTTAGTGTGTTATCACACTATTGGTGGTTTGTTGTGACCAAGGGTTGGTGCTATACGGTGTGTTATTGTTATTGGATGCTAGCTTGCTAGTTAGCTATGGTGTCATAGTTGAATAAAGTGGGTTGAGTCTATTCCTTTAAACATTGAACCGCTGTGGTTCACAACAATTCTGATTTCTAAAGGTGGAAGTTGGGAGAGTTTTTGTTCGGGTGGTTCAGTGAAACAATTTTAGTTTCTGAGGTAGAAGTTTTTGGTGAGGGAGGCCCTGCTCTCTCCGCTCCCAGATGCTTAGCTCATTTCATTCCGATCTCCTCTGCATTTTTGTAGCCATTTGCTACAGCCTGTCAACTATGCCTCTGCCTATCCCTGTTCTCTCCTCTCTGCACAGGCTACACAAACGCACCACACCGCGTGGCTGCTGCCTCTCTAACCTGGTGGTCCCTGCACGCACCACCCACGTGGAGTTCCAGGTCGCAGGCAGCCTCTGGAACTGCCGTTCTGCTGCCAACAAAGCTGACTTCATCCCAGCCTATGCCAACCTCCAGTCCCTCGACTTCCTGGCGCTGACGGAAACATGGATCACCACTGAAAACACTGCTACTCCTACTGCTCTCTCCTCGTCTGACCATGTGTTCTCGCATACCCCGAGAGCATCTGGTCAGAGGGGTGGTGGTACAGGAATCCTCATTTCTCCCAAGTGGACATTCTCAATTTTTCCCCTAACCCATCTGTCTATCTCCTCATTTGAATTCCATGCTGTCACAGTCACTAGCCCATTTAAGCTTAATATCCTTGTCATCTATCGCCCTCCAGGTTCCCTTGGAGAGTTCATCAATGAGCTCGACGCCTTGATAAGTTCCTTCCCTGAGGATGGCTCACCCCTCACAGTTTTGGGGGATTTCAACCTCCCTATGTCCACATTTGACTCATTTCTCTCTGCCTCCTTCTTTCCACTCCTCTCCTCTTTTGACCTCACCCTCTCACCGTCCCCCCCTACTCACAAGGCAGGCAATACGCTTGACCTCATCTTCACTAGATGCTGCTCCTCTACTAATCTCACTGCAACTCCCCTCCATGTCTCCGACCACTACTTTGTTTCCTTTTCTCTCTCGCTCTCCTCCCACACTACTCACTCTGCCCCTACACAGATGGTAATGCGCCGCCGCAACCTTCGCTCTCTCTCTCCCACTACTCTCTCCTCTTCCATCCTATCATCTCTTCCCTCTGCTCAATCCTTCTCCCTCCAATCTCCTGATTCTGCCTCCTCAACCCTCCTCTCCTCCCTTTCTGCATCCTTTGACTCTCTGTGTCCCCTATCCTCCCGGCCGGCTCGGTCCTCCCCTCCAGCTCCGTGGCTTGATGACTCATTGCGAGCTCACAGAACAGAGCTCCGGGCAGCGGAGCGGAAATGGAAGAAAACTAAACTCCCTGCCGACCTGGCATCTTTTCACTCCCTCCTCTCTACATTTTCTTCATCTGTTTCTGCTGCTAAAGCCACCTTCTACCACTCTAAATTCCAAGCATCTGCCTCTAACCCTAGGAAGCTCTTTGCCACATTTTCCTCCCTCCTGAATCCTCCTCCCCCCCCCCCCCCCCCTCCTCTCTCTCTGTGGATGACTTCGTCAACCACTTTGAAAAGAAGGTTGACGACATCCGATCCTCGTTTGTTAAGTCTAATGACACTGCTGGTCCTGCTCACACTGCCCTACCCTATGCTTTGACTTCTTTCTCCCCTCTCTCTCCAGATAAAATCCTGCGACTTGTGACTGCAGGCCGCCCAACAACCTGCCCGCTTGACCCCATCCCCTCCTCCCTTCTCCAGACCATCTCCGGTGACCTTCTCCCCTACCTCACCTCGCTGATCAACTCATCCTTGACCGCTGGCCATGTCCCTTCCGTCTTCAAGAGAGCGAGAGTTGCTCCCCTTCTCAAAAAACCAACACTCGACCCCACTGATGTCAACAACTACAGACCAGTATCCCTTCTTTCTTTTCTTTCCAAAACTATTGAGCGTGCCGTCTTTAGCCAACTCTCTTGCTATCTCTCTCAGAATGACCTTCTTGATCCAAACCAATCAGGTTTCAGGACTGGTCATTCAACTGAGACTGCTCTTCTCTGTGTCACGGAGACTCTCCGCACTGCTAAAGCTAACTCTCTCTCCTCTGCTCTTGTCCTTCTAGACCTGTCTGCTGCCTTTGATACTGTGAACCATCAGATCCTCCTCTCCACCCTCTCCGAGCTGGGCATCTCCGGCGCGGCTCACTCCTGGATTGCGTCCTACCTGACCGGTCGCTCCTACCAAGTGGCGTGGCGAGAAGCTGTCTCCGCACCACGTGCTCTCACCACTGGTGTCCCCCAGGGCTCAGTTCTAGGCCCTCTCCTTTTCTCCCTATACACCAAGTCACTTGGCTCTGTCATATCCTCACATGGCCTTTCATATCATTGCTACGCTGACGATACACAACTAATCTTCTCCTTTCCCCCTTCTGATAACCAGGTGGCGAATCGCATCTCTGCATGTCTGGCAGACATATCAGTATGGATGACGGATCACCACCTCAAGCTGAACCCTGGCAAGACGGAGCTGCTTTTCCTCCCGGGGAAGGACTGCCCGTTCCATGATCTCGCCATCACGGTTGACAACTCCGCTGTGTCCTCCTCCCAGAGTGCGAAGAGCCTAGGCGTGACCCTGGACAACACCCTGTCGTTCTCCGCCAACATCAAGGCGGTGACCCGATCCTGCAGGTTCATGCTCTACAACATTCGGAGAGTACGACCCTGCCTTACACAGGAAGCGGCACAGGTCCTAATCCAGGCACTTCTCCCGTCTGGACTATTGCAACTCGCTGTTGGCTGGCCTCCCTGCCTGTGCCATTAAACCCCTACAACTCATCCAGAATGCCGCAGCCCGTCTGGTGTTCAACCTTCCCAAGTTCTCTCACGTCACCCCCCTCCTCCGCACACTCCACTGGCTTCCAGTTGAAGCTCGCATCCGCTACAAGACCATGGTGCTTGCCTATGGAGCAGTGAGGGGAACGGCACCTCTGTACCTTCAGGCTCTGATCAGTCCCTACACCCAAACGAGGGCATTGCGTTCATCCACCTCTGGCCTGCTGGCTCCCCTTCCTCTGCGGAAGCATAGTTCCCGCTCAGCCCAGGCAAAACTGTTCGCTGCTCTGGCACCCCAATGGTGGAACAAGCTCCCTCACGACGCCAGGACAGCGGAGTCACTCACCACCTTCCGGAGACATTTGAAACCCCACCTCTTTAAGGAATACCTGGGATAGGATAAAGTAATCCTTCTAACCCCCCCCCCCCAAATTGTAAAGTGGTTATCCCACTGGCTATAGGGTAAACGCACCAATTTGTGAGTCGCTCTGGCTAAGAGCGTCTGCTAAATGACGTTAATGTGCCCTTGAGCAAGGCACTTAACCCTAATTGCTCCTGTAAGTCGCTCTGGATAAGAGCGTCTGCTAAATGACTAAAATGTAAATGTAAATGTTAAGGGGGGCCTGGGTTTCAGGTCTGAGGGGAAGACTGAGGGGTTAAGGCAGGTGTTCAAACCTTTTTGGCCCACCACCCCATTTTGATATTAGATTTGTTTTATCTAAGAGATATAAGAAAGATTAGGAAACACATATATATATAATTATATTTTACATGTATTTAACCCCTTACCTTCAGACGAGTCTCCTGAGGCCTATGGGTGTCAAAGAGCAAAAACATGTATGTGTTCCTGAGAGTCTAATCTTTCAATTGAGGAGTCATACTAGTTTGTAGGCCAAACCGTTGGACCCTACATACGATTTTGTGAGAAGACCGATTTTCGGAATGTCTCATGGTCCGACAAACACCGCTCTAGCTATGTCACCTTTCACAGCAGATGCAGAAATGCGACAGGGCGGATATGGTGGATTGAGACGCATCCAATGCAACAACAAAAAAACAGTGGGATTTTTATGGGGATTGTTTGATTATGCTAATTGGATTTCCGAGGGGGCGACGATATCGACCATAGGGGGCTAACGGGCCTTACACAACCTATGCAAACAGTGACAGAGCGTCGTATATGATCCTTTCCAAAAATGTATCTTCGCAAAAGTATGTAGAACTAAATCTACGCTCCGTCGTTGCGTTTGCGTAAAGTGCGTAGCCGCCTTAACATTAACCGTCAGACGTTGAGATGGCCAAGCTCGTGTCAAAAGGTGTGAACATGAGGGCAGGGCAGTAGTGGTGCGTCTATCCATCATACTGACGCTGTTACTGAAAGACCCAGTTACACTCACCATCAGACCAGGAGATGGACAGGCTGTGTGTCGCTCTGATTGCATTCTTAAGTGGGTAAACCTTTGTTTCACTGGGCCTTATTGCTGCATGATGCTGATTTCTTTGTAGTTTCATGGGTTGACAAGATTTATGCTATTATTGTGATGACTGTGGTAAAAACATGACGTTTATATTTGAAGGGTTGCATTCCAAAACGCCATATCCATTTTCAGAAATGTTGGTAAATTGACATTAATTAAAAACACATCTTGTGAAAGAGAGCTATTTTTTCAACTTACCATTACACATGGGCTAGTGAAAAGACAGACATGATTTTGTTTTGAAATATATAGCAAGGTCATTTTATTTTAGAGAGACAAATAATCATGTTTTGTGGCAAAAAGCTATATATCCACCACAAACAGAACCAACGTGTAGCTCAGTTGGTAGAGCATGGCGCTTGCAACGCCAGGGTTGTGGGTTCAATTCCCGCAGGGGGGCAGTATGAAAATGTATGCACTGGATAAGAGTGCATGCTAAATGCCTAAAATGTAAATTAAAGTCTATCGCAATTAATTTGCCGGTCAAGGGTGAGTTGATTCTCCTTGTCGGAGTGACACAGCAGCCTGACCTGTTTGCAGCCAGTAGCCTATTTTTGTTTCCGTCCCTGGATCTTGACTCTCTCCTTTTCATGAGCTCATTTAGAAAGTTTCCTCTTTCGACCAAAAGGAATCGATATCACAGCCTCCAAACTGTCGAAGGGGTCCACAACCAAGAGCTCAAGGCTGAGAGTCCGCATACATAGGTTCGGTTTGTTTCGAGCAATACTCCGCAAGGCGAAGTTAACGTCTGTGCTCGCATACTCACTTAAAATACCTTCGCTTGAAAAACGGAAAACAAGCGGCAATATTACTGTTTGTCCCTCTTTCTTGAGACCACTGAGGTAGGCTATAGCTGGAGACGCCATATGCAACAACATAACACTTCCTCGAAGTAGTCAGAATCAATCTAAGATTAAATCAAGAAATCTGGTCAATTGTTTGAGTTTTTTGCAGAAGTCTTAGTCGCGCAATTTTATGTCTAACAAAGACGTTTGGTGTAGTATTTCTCAAGTGAAAAAATGTCATCTGTCTAATGACAAATACTTCACTGAAGAATCCCTACTATTGACCAATCACCAACGAAGGGGCGTAGACTCCGGCTACAAAAACGTCAGTTTGCCTCATAGAGAATGATAGAGGCCTGTAGCGGAAACTACATCGCCATTGAGGGCTTCCACCATGCTTTCGCCATTTTAAAGTAGTCAACTGGGTGGGGATTTCAATGGGTTGTAGCCTCAATGGCGCTGCTCATGCTGTCACAGACGCTATAATGGCACAGATACAAAGATGAGTCCTCTATCTATCTCTATGGCTTGCCTCAAGAAAAAAAAGTGGTGTGCAGTGTGCGCTAACGCTGCCTTCACGCGGTATTCGGTGCATGTGACAAATATTTTTTTTCAATATTCTCTCATTGATCCGAGACAGGTGTCCGTCATCATGACATGTGGCACTTTGGGGTTTTCATCTAGGATAATTCGCTGCACACTATTGAGGAAGATACTTTTTTTCGAGTCCCACGTGTGACTGACAACCACTGATAATCAGCTCAAGGGACACACTGTATCAAAATGAACTAATGGTGGGAATGTAATTGCATTCTCAGTAGGATAAGGGTAGTATGCTGCATGAGGTGAACTGGGACAAGGAATCGGCCCTGGCATTTCATCCACACCAGCCCACATCACTGCACCAACTTTCTGAGTGAGGTCACAGTGTAGAATGTGCTCTTTCTAAGTTTATAGGCCCCCTTTCCATTTTTTACAATCCATTTATCTTGGCTTTTTGGTTACAACATAATTCCATATGTGTTATTTCATAGTTCTGATGTCTTCACTATTATTCTACAATGTAGAAAATAGTAAAAATAAAGAAAAATCCCGGAATGAGTAGATGTTCTAAAACGTTTGACCGGTAGTGTATAAATATCTTAACAGGCAGCTGTTGTTTACGAATTATGTGACAAATACAATTACATTTTATTTGAACAGTGGTCGTGTTTTTTTTCACGCAGAAAAAAAGAACACACGAAATGTCCTGCTGCGTTTCGTAAATGTCAGATCTATGTAAAATGCTGTCTGCTGATAGATTGATCTGACTTTACAAAACGCATCAGGATATTTCTTATGTGTTCTTGGCTTCAGACAAATGCTGTGCTTCAGTTGCACTTCTCTGCTCGGATGAGAATTTACGAACAGGCATTCTATCAGCAGACAGCGTTCTGACTGATGTGGAGCTACTTTTCTTCGGTACTTTTCTCAGTGTAGCCTAGGTCAAATGTAAGATTAACTTCAAGCAAAACATTAGGAAATGTAAAATGTCAAAAAAATATATAATAATGTAGCTGGCTACTGTTGATAATCACAAGTTTACTGGAGAACTGAGACCAAGTAGAGACTTTCGGACAAGGTGGATAATTGTATAATATAAGGCAGTTTATTCAGAGGTAAAGATATCTGTAAATAGCGTGCACGGACCCGTTCGTCAATCTCGTAGGGAGATATCTGAGAGAGAGCCCCTAAACATTGTGTGCTGACATTTTATACAATAAAATGAAGTAGGTTGATTCTAGTAGTTCTGATCTTCTGATTGGTCCTGATGAGTTGGGCGAGGTCACCTCCAGGCTAGTGTCACTGTTGCATTGGCTCTGAGTCGGGTTCTCTGTCTTCAGATGTTCAGCCTAAGAGAAGGGGATTTTTGTGTGTGTGTGTGTGCGTGTGTGTGTTTAACAATGATGATGTGTGTGTGTGTGTGTGTGTGTTTAACAATGATGATGTGTGTGTGTGTGTGTGTGTGTGTGTGTATGTGTGTGTGTGTGTGTGTGTATGTGTGTGTGTGTGTGTGGGGGTGTGTGTGTGTGTGTCCTCAGAGCAAGAACTCGTGAGTTGGAAGAACTGAGAGACCTATGGCGTGGGTGTTGTCCTTAGCCACCTGCTGATAAGGCTGACAAGATAGAAGTCTTTTGTGCATTGTATTAAATACAAAGGCCCAACACAAGATGGGTCATGCACAAGATTTTAGTCAGACCAAGCTATAACATTATATATTTACTACGACACTACATTCTTCCCATGATAAGCATTAGAAATAGGATGGCTATGCATCGTTTTTGCTAAAAATACCTTGTTTTTTCATCGTAAGCTCCTTTACTTGTGTGGCTGCTAGCCAAATAGTGTTGCACTTCTTCTTCGTTTGGGTTTTATGGCAGTGTGCATACCAGTATTAGGTGCATTATCGCCACCTACCGGGCTGGATTCTGATGATATTATGGAGGTGTTTCTAGATTATGCGCTCTAGTCTACATGAATGGAGGAAGGAAATTATGTCTAAATGGATTACAGTTGGTTCTGGACGGGTTTTGAGTAAATTGGGGAGGGTGAAGCTTATTCCTAGGGATGTGATCGTTCTTCTGAGCGCTTGACTTTGATTTTCATAGCTTTGACAGTGAAGGAAGACGTGATCTGTAGTTTCTGCTGCTGGACAGTTGGGACATGAACCTGTGTAGTGTTTTCCTATCTTTAGGAGTGAGTGATTGAGGCCTTTGTGTCCTGTTTGCAGACGGGTGATGATGGTTTCTGATCGTCTTGAGAGTCCTTTGTGGTTATTGCTGATTGAAACCAGTGTGTGGGTGGAGTATAGACGCCTTCCTTTTCCCCTTCTGTTAATTCCCTGTTAACCCCACGTGAGACGGGACCCAACCCAGGAACCCCCACGAGAGACGGGACCCAGAGAAAGTTGACTGTTATGGCTTGGTGTTGGATCCTGAGAACCGCCTGTTAGATGTCCAATACTAGGTCTGGCCTGCTGTGTGTAACCTCCGTCCAGTGTTTGTAGGACTGAGGTTGAGTCTGTCCAGATGAGTGTATTTGGTGGTCTATTCTCTTCTGTCTAAGATACAGGCCATGAGTTCAGAGGTCAATACTGAAAGGTTATTTGTTAGTCTTTTTTTTCTGGGTAAACTGTATGTCTGGGATAGAGAAGGCTGCTGAGACGTGTCCTGACACCGGGTCCTTGGAGCTGTCTGTGTAAATGCATGTTGCAACGTGGTATTGTGACCTCACATACCTGCTGTCAGCAGTCCTACCAACCCTTACATACCCTGCTGTCAGCAGTCCTACCAACCCTTACATACCCTGCTGTCAGCAGTCCTACCAACCCTTTATCATTACATACCCTGCTGTCAGCAGTCCTACCAACCCTTACATACCCTGCTGTCAGCAGTCCTACCAACCCTTTATCATTACATACCCTGCTGTCAGCAGTCCTACCAACCCTCTATCCTTACATACCCTGCTGTCAGCAGTCCTACCAACCCTCTATCCTTACATACCCTGCTGTCAGCAGTCCTACCAACCCTTACATACCCTGCTGTCAGCAGTCCTACCAACCCTCTATCCTTACATACCCTGCTGTCAGCAGTCCTACCAACCCTCTATCCTTACATACCCTGCTGTCAGCAGTCCTACCAACCCTTTATCCTTACATACCCTGCTGTCAGCAGTCCTACCAACCCTCTATCCTTACATACCCTGCTGTCAGCAGTCCTACCAACCCTTTCTCCTTACATACCCTGCTGTCAGCAGTCCTACCAACCTTTACATACCCTGCTGTCAGCAGTCCTACCAACACTTTATCCTTACATAACCAGGAAATGAAGAAATGTATTAAAATGCCAGGATTGAATGCAGGATTTCAACAATTAACTATGCAAATGAGCAAATGTTTTGTGCATTAGGAAATTGGACGCCTGGCTCAAATACAAGCCTGTCTCTCTCCTGTTGTGTTCAGTGATTTAAGCAAATAAACGCTGTTAATGAACGTTTTACAGTATTCGTCTCCTTTTCAGCACCAATTGGTAGATTTTAAAATACTCTGATCTTCTTGATTATTTAGGGTTAGGAAAGTATTTATGAATATTAAAAAAGGAAAAGGTTTGGAGAGCCGTTACGCACAAAATATATTGGTGAACCAAAAATAGTGGTTTGATTTATCCTGAAAATTGCCAAATTCAGTTGTTCAATCCATGAAATATTGGAAGGTGAGAAAGGTGTTCAACAGGGGTTGAACAGTAGTCATATACATCGATCCTAATAATCATGGAACTGTGATGACAGCGGTCCAGTACCCATGAACCATGCGCCAGGCTCCAAGTTTAAACTGCTATGTATGGTCTGAGTTCCATAATGATTCAAGTAGGCTACATGTCTCAAATTATTTTCCAACTTGCAATATGTTAGCTTAATAATAATAATATGCCATTTAGCAGACGCTTTTATCCAAAGCGACTTACAGTCATGTGTGCATACATTTTCACATTTGGTCCCGGTGATCGAACCCACTACCCTGGCGTTACAAGCGCCATGCTCTACCAATTGAGCTACAGAGGACCACTATTAATATGATCCACTATTGCTTGCGATCCTCAGGAACAGCCACACGAACGTGACAGAGGAAAGACAGGTAAACTAACAATGGAATGGAATGATGCAAAATGTTTTTAAAAACGAACATTAAAGTGACAGTTATAAATGTACACTGAGTATACAAAACATTAAGAACACCTGCTCTTTCCATGACATTAACTGACCAGGTGAATCCAAGGGAAAGCTGTGATCCCTTATTGATGTCGCTTGTTTAAATCCACTTCAATCAGTGTAGATGAAGGAGGAGACAGGTTAAAGAGGGTGAATGGGCAAGACAAGAAATGTAAGTGCCTTTGAAAGGGTATGGTAGTTGGTGTTTTGCAATGCTGCTGGGTTTTTCATGCTCAGTTTCCCATGTGTATCAAGAATGGTCCACCACCCAAAGGACATCCAGACAACTTGACATAACTGTGGGAAGCATTGTACAGTATGTAACATGGGCCAGCATCCCTGTGGGACGCTTTCGACACCTTGTAATTTTTGCAGATTTATTCCAAATAAAAAACGGAAATATCACATTTACATAAGTATTCAGACCCTTTACTCAGTACTTTGTTGAAGCACCTTCGGCAGTGATTACAGCCTCGAGTCTTCTTGGGTATGACGCTACAAGCTTGGCACACCTGTATTTGGGGAGTTTCTCCCATTCTTCTCTGCAGATCCTCTCAAGCTCTGTCAGGTTGGGGAGTGTCGCTGCACAGCTATTTTCAGGTCTCTCCAGAGATGTTCTATCGGGTTCAAGACAGGGCTCTGGCTGGGCCCTGGCTGGGCCACTCTAGGACTTTCAGAGACTTATCCCGAAGCCACTCCTGTGTTGTCTTGGCTGAGTGCTTAGGGTCAGGTGAACCTTCGCTGTTGGAAGGTGAACCTTCGCCCCAGTCTGAGGTCCTGAGCACTCTGGAGCAGGTTTTCATCAATGGAGCTCTCTGTACTTTGCTCCGTTCATCTTTCCCTCGATCCTGACTAGTCTCCCAGTCCCTGCCGCTGAAAAACATCCCCCCAGCATGATGCTGCCACCACCATGCTTCACCGTAGGGATGGTGCCAGGTTTCCTCTGGACGTGATGCTTGGCATTCATGCCAAAGAGTTCATTCTTGGTTTCATCAGACCAGAGAATGTTGTTTCTCATGGTCTGAGAGTCTTTAGGTGCCTTTTGGGAAACTCCAAGCGGGCTGTCATGTGCATTTTACTGAGGAGTGGCTTCCGTCTGGCCACTCTACCATAAAGGCCTGATTGGTGGAGTGCTGCAGAGATGATTGTCCTTCTGGAAGATTCTCCCATCTCCACAGAGGAACTCTGGAGCTCTGTCAGAGTGACCATCGGGTTCTTGGTCACCTCCCTGACCAAGGCCCTTCTCCCCCGATTGGGAGGCCAGCTCTAGGAAGAGTCTTGGTGGTTGTACACTTCTTCCATTTAAGAATGATGGAGGCCACTGTGTTCTTGGGGACCTTCAATACTGCAGACATTTTTTGGTACCCTTCCCCAAATCTGTGCCTCGACACACTCCTGTCTCGGTGCTCTATGGACAATTCCTTTGACCTCATGGCTTGGTTTTTGCTCTGACATGCACTGTCAACTGTGGGACCCTATATAGACAGGTGTGTGCCTTTCCAAATCATGTCCAATTAATTGAATTTACCACAGGTGGATTCCAATTAAGTTGTAGAAACATCTCAAGGATGATCAATGGAAATGGGATGCACCTGAGCTCAATTTCGAGTCTCAAAGCAAAGGGTCTGAATACTTATGTAGATAAGGTATTTATTTTATTTTAATTTGCTAACATTTCTAAAAACCTGTTTTTGCTCTGTCATTATGGAGTATTGTGTATAGATTGATGAGGGGGGAAAAATATTTATTCAATTTTAGAGTAAGGCTGTAACGTAACAAAATGTGGAAAAAGTCAAGGGATCTGAATTCTTTCCAAATGCACTGTATGTACATGAAGGCAGGGTAAAGTGACTAAGCATCAGGATAGATAATAATAAGGTATTTGAGGTAGATATGTACATGAAGGCAGGGTAAAGTGACTAAGCATCAGGATAGATAATAATAAGGTATTTGAGGTAGATATGTACATGAAGGCAGGGTAAAGTGACTAAGCATCAGGATAGATAATAATAAGGTATTTGAGGTAGATATGTACATGAAGGCAGGGTAAAGTGATTAAGCATCAGGATAGATAATAATAATAAGGTATTTGAGGTAGATATGTACATGAAGGCAGGGTAAAGTGACTAGGCATCAGGATAGATAATAATAATAAGGTATTTGAGGTGGATATGTACATGAAGGCAGGGTAAAGTGACTAGGCATCAGGATAGATAATAATAATAAGGTATTTGAGGTGGATATGTACATGAAGGCAGGGTAAAGTGACTAGGGATCAGGATAGATAATAATAATAATAAGGTATTTGAGGTAGATATGTACATGAAGGCAGGGTAAAGTGACTAGGCATCAGGATAGATAATAATAAGGTATTTGAGGTAGATATGTACATGAAGGCAAGGTAAAGTGACTAGGCATCAGGATAGATAATAATAAGGTATTTGAGGTAGATATGTACATGAAGGCAGGGTAAAGTGACTAGGCATCAGGATAGATAATAATGAGAGTAAAATATAGAACAGAGTAGCAGTAGCTGTGTGGTTCATCCTAACACTGTTCCTTCCTCTGCTACCTGTAGGTGCTGTTTCCTCCAGTCAGTTCATCCTAACACTGTTCCTTCCTCTGCTACCTGTAGGTGCTGTTTCCTCCAGTCAGTTCATCCTAACACTGTTCCTCTGCTACCTGTAGGTGCTGTTTCCTCCAGTCAGTTCATCCTAACACTGTTCCTTCCTCTGCTACCTGTAGGTGCTGTTTCCTCCAGTCAGTTCATCCTAACACTGTTCCTCTGCTACCTGTAGGTGCTGTTTCCTCCAGTCAGTTCATCCTAACACTGTTACTCTGTTACCTGTAGGTGCTGTTTCCTCCAGTCAGTTCATCCTAACACTGTTCCTCTGCTACCTGTAGGTGCTGTTTCCTCCAGTCAGTTCATCCTAACACTGTTCCTCTGCTACCTGTAGGTGCTGTTTCCTCCAGTCAGTTCATCCTAACACTGTTCCTCTGCTACCTGTAGGTGCTGTTTCCTCCAGTCAGGATGGGATCTCTGCAGCAGAGGTGGAGCTGAGAGTCAGACCAGGAACCAATGTCACTCTCTATAGTGACTGCCCAACATCTCCTGGAATTGAGATCCGATGGTACCGAAACTGCTCTCACGATTACCAGCCTCCTCTTGTTATTTCAAGTGATAACTCAGCTGCAAAATATCTCCCTCGTTTCATTCCGGAGTGGGACTTCTCCAAGAACTTCTACGATCTACTGATTGAGAACATCACTGGATCTGACCTGGGACTCTACTACTGTGGGACTGTGGAGTACAAGTTGGAGGATGATGAAGGGGAAGGAGGTATTAAACAGAAAGAGGTCTATCACTATGGAAACATCACCACTAGGCTTTCATTTGGTAAGAACAAACCCTTCAGTCTGATTTCCTTTAGAGAGTAGCTTTTACACATACAACATTTGTATTTGAGCTGGAATCAGTACAAGATTTTCACTGAATGTTCTACACAGACATTGTACAATCATATCTGTTAGTCAGTTAGATTTCTATTAGATAGTCGGTTTATAGTTGTAATTTTGTGATAGTTTTTCTAAAGTACATTTTAACACTGTTCCTCTGTTACCTGTAGATGCTGTTTCCTCCAGTCAGTTCATCCTAACACTGTTCCTCTGCTACCTGTAGGTGCTGTTTCCTCCAGTCAGTTCATCGTAACACTGTTCCTCTGCTACCTGTAGGTGCTGTTTCCTCCAGTCAGTTCATCCTAACACTGTTCCTCTGTTACCTGTAGGTGCTGTTTCCTCCAGTCAGTTCATCCTAACACTGTTCCTCTGCTACCTGTAGGTGCTGTTTCCTCCAGTCAGTTCATCCTAACACTGTTCCTCTGTTACCTGTAGGTGCTGTTTCCTCCAGTCAGTTCATCCTAACACTGTTCCTCTGCTACCTGTAGGTGCTGTTTCCTCCAGTCAGTTCATCCTAACACTGTTCCTCTGCTACCTGTAGGTGCTGTTTCCTCCAGTCAGTTCATCCTAACACTGTTCCTCTGCTACCTGTAGGTGCTGTTTCCTCCAGTCAGTTCATCCTAACACTGTTCCTCTGCTACCTGTAGGTGCTGTTTCCTCCAGTCAGTTCATCCTAACACTGTTCCTCTGCTACCTGTAGGTGCTGTTTCCTCCAGTCAGTTCATCCTAACACTGTTCCTCTGCTACCTGTAGGTGCTGTTTCCTCCAGTCAGTTCATCCTAACACTGTTCCTCTGCTACCTGTAGGTGCTGTTTCCTCCAGTCAGGATGGGATCTCTGCAGCAGAGGTGGAGCTGAGAGTCAGACCAGGAGACAACATCACTCTCTACTGTGACTGCAACATAACTACTGGAGTATACATTATGTGGTATAGGAACTGTTCTCACAAGTACCAGCCACCTCTTGTTATTTCAACTACGTTTTTGAGTAACAACCCTTTAACTGGATATAATCTGGTGTTGAACCCCTCCAACAACTCCTATGATCTACTGATTGAGAACATCACTGGATCTGACCTGGGACTCTACTACTGTGGGACTAAGGAGGACAAGGTGGAGGATGAAGGAGGGAAAGGAGGTATTAAATGGATAGAGGTCTACCACTATGGAAACATCACCACTAGGATTTCACTTGGTAAGAATTTGTTCCGTTTTTCATGTGCCAACATCCAGTAAAGTGCATGTTCCTCTAGTAGTGAACATGTTCTGAAGCTTTTTTTAAAGTTTACTATTAAAACAACTCATAGTTGGTAGTAACTGTATCCTGGGAACTAGATTATAGGTTATATTAACCATACACAGGAAGCTGTTTAGTGATGTTTCTCTCTACTGTACAGAGGACACCATCACCGCTTGTGACTGCCCTGACTGTGGTGTGTCTGCTGACTGTGGTCTGAGCTGGGTCCTGGTGCTGGCCTCCAAAGCTCTGTTTCTGTTCCTCGTTCCTGCTGCCTTCTGCGCCATGGAACACACACGGTGGGTCAAGACCAGGGTTTCCGTTGCGTCAGACATTTGACCGGCAGCATTTTTAATTTAACGGACGTTTGGTCAATTTACCCGACCCATATTTATCATATATCCCATATTCATACAACCAGTAGGCTACTTTTTTTTTTTTACGTTAAAAAGCAATGAGTCTGATATAACAGATCAGAACTTTTAGCTTAAAATGTTGATAAACTATTATTTCTTCACATTATAAGTAGGCTAGGCTACGAGTGAATGTCCGTTCCATAATGCAATTAGCAAAAAAACACTGTTGTCAAAAGCGCACGTTGCGAGCGGTTCATGTGACAGAGAGGAAATATGTTAGAAATGTAGAAATATAGAAAGAGGGGAGATCTAATATGCAACAACTAGCATTGGTTGATACTCCCGAGTGGCGCAGTGGTCGAAGGCCATTAGAGATCCTGGTTCGAGTCCAGGCTCTGTCGCAGCCGGCCGCGACCGGGAGGCCCATGGGCGGCGCACAATTGGTCCAGCGTCGTCCAAGGTAGGGGAGGGTTTGGCCGGCAGGGATGTGGGTTCGTTAACCCACGGGGGGCCAGTATGAAAAAAATAAAAAATAAATAAACATGTATGCATTCACTAACTGTAAGTCGCTCTGGTTAAGAGCGTCTGCTAAATGACTAAAATGTAAATAATATGACTAGGATTGTGCCTTTGGCTACTGGAAAATGAAATAAAGTTGATATAAAATAATTGCCTCCACGGATAAGGTCTGATTTTGGATAAGGCTACTTTGAAGCATGGTAAGACATGCCTCATAATATGTAGTAAAACGTTCAGGTTTCAAACAACTAAGTGTATGTTTTCCTCCAGCTCATTGCATAGTGGTGTGTGTGACGTGCTGATGAAGCCTGTCTTCCCGTTGCTTTATTCATTTTGCTGTTTGAAATGCTGTAGCAGCAACGCTGGCACTGTCTGAGTTTCTGCTCAAAGGGTCTGTATCTGTACGCTGTACATGTGATAAATAAGAGACATAACTGTCCACAATCACTAAATGAAAATGTATTTCCATCGACTGCTTTTTCCCCCAATGAAGAGGCTAAAAAGCAATATTTCACAATGGGATTTCTTCTTCTTCTGATTGGCAGGTGCCAATATTACCGGCTAACGGAAACCCTGGTCAGAACATGGGGGGGTACTCATATCTACTTAATGTTCAAACCACTACAGTGATGTGACATCTGATTTTTACATGTTTTGTTGTTGTTAAAACCAGGAGTACGTAAGGAGAGGAGGGGAGTCCAGAAAAGAAGCAGAGGCCAGTCATTCTCCATGTCTGTATGGAATTGAACTTCTCTTCTATGTGTCCAATGATGGTTTCATCACACCATCATCTGCTGGGCCAGCTCATTCTTTCTGTATTACCCAGATGTTTTTTTATTGCTTTGAATTCTTTGTTTGTTTCTTAACACAGAAAAAGTTTATGCTTGTAACATTTCAAAAGTTGTTTGCAGTTTTATCATTTTAAAAAATGGGAAAAGTTCTAAAAAAATTATAGTTGTATTGTTATGGATTTTATATAGAACTACTGCTCATGTCTTATTTGTGATTGGTCAATATGTCTAATGGCTATCTTCTGGAATAAAATGATGTTTTTTCAGAGATTCTATTGTTCTGTGGTACAAACAAGATCTAGCTTCTAGCCAACTTTGAAGTATTTTAATATTTTATTTCTTACATTACTTGCTCAGAACATTTCTAGAATGATAACTTTTGGACATTAGATCGGTGGTCACTCACCAGAAATTCAACCAGAAATTCAACCTCCCTGACCTGGATCCTTTGCTTGGACTTCACGAGGCAACACCATTCACCCTGGGTGCCACACCAAAACGTTGACGCCGGAGAAAACCCTCCACCACCTCCGAGTAAATTACTCGCTGAAGTTCAGCCCCTGGACAATAAAGTAGACGAGCTCAGGGCGAGGATCTCTGTTCAGAGAGACATAATAAGATACTCTGATACTCTTTTTTATGGTCATGGCTCTCTTCTAATATATTGTCCCCATTCATACAGCCAGCGGGGTTCTCCATTCATCACATGGACAGGAAGAAATGACGCTCCAGTAAAATCAGAGGTGGAAGGGGTATGTCTCATGATTATCTCATGGTGTGATTGTGGTAACGTGCAGGAACCAAAGTCCCTTTGTTCTCCCAATCTGGAATGCCTCACCACCGAATGCCAACCGCATTACCTCTCGAGAGACCGCTCTCAAGGAACTACTTTGTGCAAACTGGAAACCGTATATTCTGAGGCCGCATTTATTGTAGCTGGGGCCTTTAATAAAGGAAATCTGAGGAAAACGCTCCTGAAATTCTCCTGTGCTACACACGGAGAGAACACGCTTGACCATTGATACTCTCTCTTTCGGGACAGCTACAAGGCCTTCCCCCGCCCTCCATTCGCCAAATCAGATCACACCTCCATCCTGCTTCTCCCTGCCTATTGGCAGAAACTTAAGCAGGAAGCACCTGTGGTAAGGACAGTTCAACGTTGGTCTGACCAATCAGAATCTATTCTTCAGGACTGTTTTGATCACACGGACTGGGCAATGTTCCGGGTCGCCTCTGGGAATAGTATCGACATGTACAGTACAGTGACTGGGTTCATCAGGAAGTAAATAAATAGGTCATTTAGCAGACGCTCTTATCCAGAGCGACTTACAGCAGCAATTAGGGTTAAGTGCCTTGCTCAAGGGCACATCAACAGATTTTTCACCTAGTCGGCTCGGGGATTAGAACCAGCGACCTTTCGGTTACTGGCACAATGCTCTTAACCACTAAGCCACCTGGAAGTGCATTGAGGATGTTGTTCCTACTGTGACAATTAGAACTTATTCAAACCAAAACCGTGGATAGATGGCAGCGTTCAAGCAAAACTGAAAGAGCGAATCACCGCAGTTAACCACGGCAACGTGACTAGAAACATGGACCTGTACAAACAGACCAGCTATGACCTTCGTGAGGCAAAGACGCTAAACGACAGTACAGGGACATAGTGGAGTCACAATTCAACGGCTCAGACACGACACGCATGTGGCAGGGACTCCAGACATTCACGGATTATAAAGGGAATGCCAGCCACGCCATGGACACCGACGCCTCGCTCCCGGACAAGCTAAACACAGTCTTCGCCTGCTTCGAGGAAAAGAAACGAGCCTCCGACGTGGGCCTCCGCCGCTCATGAGGACTGTGTACTCCCGATCTCCAAGGCCGATTTGAGTAAGACATTCAAGCGTGTTAACCCTCGCAAGGCTGCCGGCCCAGACGGCATCCCAAGCCGCGTCCTCAGAGCATAGGCAGACCTGCTGGCTGGAATGTTTACGGACATATTCAATCTCTCCCTATCCCAGTCTGTTGTCCCCACTTGCTTCAAGATGTCCACCATTGTTCCTGTACCCAAGAAAGCAAAGGTAACTGAACTAAATGACAATCGCCCCGTAACACTCACTTCGGTCATCATCAAGTGCTTTGAAAGGCTAGTTAAGGATCATATATCCTCCACCTTACCAGACACCCTAGACCCCACTACAACTTGCATACTGCCCCAACAGATCCACGGACGATGCAATCGCCGTTGCACTGCACACTGCTCTATCCCACCTGGACAAGAGAAAATACCTATGTAAGAATGCTGTTCATCTAGTACAGCTCAGCCTTCAACACCATAACCCTCCTCTCCTCCCTTTCTGCATCCTTTGACTCTCTGTGTCCCCTATCCTCCCGGCCGGCTCGGTCCTCCCCTCCAGCTCCGTGGCTTGATGACTCATTGCGAGCTCACAGAACAGAGCTCCGGGCAGCGGAGCGGAAATGGAAGAAAACTAAACTCCCTGCCGACCTGGCATCTTTTCACTCCCTCCTCTCTACATTTTCTTCATCTGTTTCTGCTGCTAAGGCCACTTTCTACCACTCTAAATTCCAAGCATCTGCCTCTAACCCTAGGAAGCTCTTTGCCACATTCTCCTGCCTGCTGAATCCTCCCCCCCCCCCCCCTCCCCCCCGCCTCTCTCTCAGTGGATGACTTCGTCAACCACTTTGAAAAGAAGGTTGACGACATCCGATCCTCGTTTGTTAAGTCTAATGACACTGCTGGTCCTACTCACACTGCCCTACCCTATGCTTTGACTTCTTTCTCCCCTCTCTCTCCAGATAAAATCCTGCGACTTGTGACTGCAGGCCGCCCAACAACCTGCCCGCTTGACCCCATCCCCTCCTCTCTTCTCCAGACCATCTCCGGTGACCTTCTCCCCTACCTCACCTCGCTGATCAACTCATCCTTGACCGCTGGCTATGTCCCTTCCATCTTCAAGAGAGCGAGAGTTGCACCCCTTCTCAAAAAACCAACACTCGATCCCACTGATGTCAACAACTACAGACCAGTATCCCTTCTTTCTTTTCTTTCCAAAACTATTGAGCGTGCCGTCTTTAGCCAACTCTCTTGCTATCTCTCTCAGAATGACCTTCTTGATCCAAACCAGTCAGGTTTCAGGACTGGTCATTCAACTGAGACTGCTCTTCTCTGTGTCACGGAGGCTCTCCGCACTGCTAAAGCTAACTCTCTCTCCTCTGCTCTTGTCCTTCTAGACCTGTCTGCTGCCTTTGATACTGTGAACCATCAGATCCTCCTCTCCACCCTCTCCGAGCTGGGCATCTCCGGCGCGGCTCACTCCTGGATTGCGTCCTACCTGACCGGTCGCTCCTACCAAGTGGCGTGGCGAGAAGCTGTCTCCGCACCACGTGCTCTCACCACTGGTGTCCCCCAGGGCTCAGTTCTAGGCCCTCTCCTATTCTCCCTATACACCAAGTCACTTGGCTCTGTCATATCCTCACATGGCCTCTCCTATCATTGCTACGCTGACGATACACAACTAATCTTCTCCTTTCCCCCTTCTGATAACCAGGTGGCGAATCGCATCTCTGCATGTCTGGCAGACATATCAGTATGGATGACGGATCACCACCTCAAGCTGAACCCTGGCAAGACGGAGCTGCTCTTCCTCCCGGGGAAGGACTGCCCGTTCCATGATCTCGCCATCACGGTTGACAACTCCGTTGTGTCCTCCTCCCAGAGTGCGAAGAGCCTTGGCGTGACCGTGGACAACACCCTGTCGTTCTCCGCTAACATCAAGGCGGTGACCCGATCCTGCAGGTTCATGCTCTACAACATTCGGAGAGTACGACCCTGCCTTACACAGGAAGCGGCACAGGTCCTAATCCAGGCACTTGTCATCTCCCGTCTGGATTACTGCAACTCGCTGTTGGCTGGGCTCCCTGCCTGTGCCATTAAACCCCTACAACTCATCCAGAATGCCGCAGCCCGTCTGGTGTTCAACCTTCCCAAGTTCTCTCACGTCACCCCCCTCCTCCGCACACTCCACTGGCTTCCAGTTGAAGCTCGCATCCCTTACAAGACCATGGTGCTTGCCTGTGGAGCAGTGAGGGGAACGGCACCTCCGTACCTTCAGGCTCTGAACAGTCCCTACACCCAACCGAGGGCATTGCGTTCATCCACCTCTGGCCTGCTGGCTCCCCTTCCTCTGCGGAAGCATAGCTCCCGCTCAGCCCAGTCAAAACTGTTCGCTGCTCTGGCACCCCAATGGTGGAACAAGCTCCCTCACGACGCCAGGACAGCGGAGTCACTCACCACCTTCCGGAGACATTTGAAACCCCACCTCTTTAAGGAATACCTGGGATAGGATAATGTAATCCTTCTACACCCCCCCCCCCCAAAAAAAATTAATAAAAAAATAAAATAAAAAAATTTCAAAGTGGTTATCCCACTGGCTATAGGGTGAATGCACCAATTTGTAAGTCGCTCTGGATAAGAGCGTCTGCTAAATGACGTAAATGTGCCCTTGAGCAAGGCACTTAACCCTAATTGCTCCTGTAAGTCGCTCTGGATAAGAGCGTCTGCTAAATGACTAAAATGTAAATGTAAATGATATTGCCCTCCAAGCTCATCACTAAGTTCATAGCCCTGGGTCTGAACCCCTCCCTGTGCAACTGGGTCCTACATTTCTCACCCATGACTGCGTAGTCACGCACATCTCCAACTCAATCATCAAGTTTGCTGACGACACAACAGTGGTAGGCCTGATTACCAACAATGATGAAACAGCCTACAGGGAGGAGGTGAGAGCCCTGGCAGAGAAGTGCCAGGAAAATAAGCTCTCCCTCAATGTCAACAAAACTAAGGAGCTGATCGTGGACTACAGGAGATAGCAGAGGGAGCACGCCCCCATCCACATCGACAGGGCTTCAAGTTCCTCTGCTTGTACCTCAAGGAGGACCTGAACTGGTCCCTTCACACTGACAGCATGGTGAAGAAGGTGCAACAGCTCCTGAAGAAATTTGGCTTGGCCCCTAAGACCCTCACAAACTTCTACAGATGCACCATCGAGAGCATTCTATCCGGCTGTATCACCACCTGGTACGGCAACCACAGGGCTGTCCAGAGGGTGGTGTGGGAAGCATGATTTGGAAAGGCACACACCTGTCTATATAAGGTCCCACAGTTGACAGTGCATGTCAGAGCAAAAACCAACCCATGAGGTCGAAGGAATTGTCCGTAGAACTCCGAGATAGGATTGTGTCAAGGCACAGATCTGGGGAAGGGTAATAAAAAATGTCTGCAGCATTGAAGGTCCCCAAAAACACAGTGGCCTCCATCATTCTTAAATGGAAGAAGTTTGAAACCACCAAGACTCTTCCAAGAGCTGGCCTCCCGGCCAAACTGAGCAATCGGGGGAGAAGTGCCTTGGTCAGGGAGGTGACCAAGAACCCGATGGTCACTCTGACAGAGCTCTAGTTCCTCTGTGGTGATGGGATAACCTTCCAGAAGCCCAACCATCTCTGCTGCAATCCAACAATCAGGCCTTTATGGTAGAGTGTCTAGACGGAAGCCACTCCTCTGTAAAAGGCACATGACAGCCCGCTTGGAGTTTGCCAAAAGGCGCCTAAAGACTCTCAGACCATGAGAAACAAGATTTGGCCTGAAGGCCAAGCGTCACATCTGGAGGAAACCTAGCACCATCCCTATGTTGAAGCATGGTGGTGGCAGCACCATCGTGAGGGAGCCTACAACTCATCCAGAATGCCGCAGCCCGTCTGGTGTTCAACCTTCCCAAGTTCTCTCACGTCACCCCCCTCCTCCGCACACTCCACTGGCTTCCAGTTGAAGCTCGCATCCGTTACAAGACCATGGTGCTTGCCTATGGAGCAGTGAGGGGAACGGCACCTCCGTACCTTCAGGCTCTGAACAGTCCCTACACCCAACCGAGGGCATTGCGTTCATCCACCTCTGGCCTGCTGGCTCCCCTTCCTCTGCGGAAGCATAGCTCCCGCTCAGCCCAGTCAAAACTGTTCGCTGCTCTGGCACCCCAATGGTGGAACAAGCTTCTGGATAACCTTCCAGAAGCCCAACCATCTCTGCTGCAATCCAACAATCAGGCCTTTATGGTAGAGTGTCTAGACGGAAGCCACTCCTCTGTAAAAGGCACATGACAGCCCGCTTGGAGTTTGCCAAAAGGCGCCTAAAGACTCTCAGACCATGAGAAACAAGATTTGGCCTGAAGGCCAAGCGTCACATCTGGAGGAAACCTAGCACCATCCCTATGTTGAAGCATGGTGGTGGCAGCACCATGCTGTGGGGATGTCTTTCAGCGGCAGGGACTGGGAGACTAGTCAGGGTCGAGGCAAAGATGAATGGAGCAAAGTAAAGAGAGATCCTTGATGAAAACCTGCTCCAGAGCACTCAGGACCTCAGACTGGGGCAAAGGTTCACCTTCCAACAGGACAACAACCCTAAGCACACAGCCAAGACAACACAGGAGTGGCTTCGGGACGAGTCTCTGAATGTCCTTGAGTGGCCCAGCCAGAGCCCTGACTTGAACTTGATCAAACATCTCTGGAGAGACTTGAAAATAGCTGAGCATCAACGCTCCCCATCCAACATGACAGTGCTTGAGAGGATCTGCAGAGAAGAATGGGAGAAACTCCCCAAATACAGGTGTACCAAGCTTGTAGCTCATACCCAAGAAGACTCAAGGCTGTAATCGCTGCCAAAGGTGCTTCAACAAAGTACTGAGTAAAGGGTCTGAATACTTATGTAAATGTGATATTTCCATAGTAGTTTTTAAAATACATTAGCCAAAAATTATAAAAACCTGTTTTTGCTTTGTCATTATGGTATTGTGTGTGATGAGGGAGGAAAAAACTATTTAATCCATTTTAGAATAAGGCTGTAACGTAACAATGATGTAAAAGTCAAGGGGTCTGAATACTTTCCGAAGTAACTGTAAATCACTTTTGTATGGCACTATAAAAAAACAACAAGAAACAGTATTTTATTACAACATGAAAGTCGGGTGATGACATTTTCATGGTGGTAGACACTCGTGTTCACCACCTGTTTCTGCGGCATGAAGAAACCCTTCCGTGTTCACCACCTGTTTCTGCGGCAATAAGAAACCCTTCCGTGTTCACCACCTGTTTCTGCGGCAATAAGAAACTCTTCCGTGTTCACCACCTGTTTCTGCGGCAATAAGAAACTCTTCCGTGTTCACCACCTGTTTCTGCGGCAATAAGAAACTCTTCCGTGTTCACCCCTGTTTCTGCGGCATGAAGAAACCCTTCCGTGTTCACCACCTGTTTCTGCGGCAATAAGAAACTCTTCCGTGTTCACCACCTGTTTCTGCCTCCACAGTAGTAGAGTCCCAGGTCAGATTCTGTGACGTTAGTAATCAGTAGATCCCAGAACTGTTGAGAACGCCACAGGAAATAGAAGCGAGCGACAGGATTGGTCTTCATCTCTCGGTCTGAAACTCTGAAATGACCCCCATTCTCAATGGAGCTGTTTCAATGCCAATCTGTTACCAGATAGTGTTTGATGTCACAGTGACGTTGTCTCCTGGTCTGACTCTCAGCTCCACCTCTGCTGCAGAGATCCCATCCTGACTGGAGGAAACAGCACCTACAGGTAGCAGAGGAACAGTGTTAGGATGAACTGACTGGAGGAAACAGCACCTACAGGTAACAGAGGAACAGTGTTAGGTTGAACTGACTGGAGGAAACAGCACCTACAGGTAACAGAGGAACAGTGTTAGGTTGAACTGACTGGAGGAAACAGCACCTACAGGTAGCAGAGGAACAGTGTTATGATGAACTGACTGGAGGAAACAGCACCTACAGGTAGCAGAGGAACAGTGTTAGGATGAACTGACTGGAGGAAACAGCACCTACAGGTAGCAGAGAAAGGAACAGTGTTAGGATGAACTGACTGGAGGAAACAGCACCTACAGGTAATAGAGGAAGGAACATTTAATTTCTGTTCATTTCAGTTATATTTGGTTTCTTCTGTCTTATTAAAGCAATGGAGTCCATATAGGCCTATGCTGCTTTAGGAAACTATCTGAAAGGACATAGAGAGAATTAGCGAACTCACACACCCATCAAAGGGACCCATCAATCAAAGCTACCAGCGCATCTCAAACACAAGAGCAAATCAATTACTCCTTTCCTGAAAACGTAGGCTATTAAAAACCTAGGCCTACCTTCAAATTCTATGCTGTAGGCCATCAGAAAGTCCACTACATGAAGATACGTATTAAATGACTTGACGAGGCAAGTTTGAAGGGGTCAGGAGAGCGAGTAGCCATCGTCTATATCAGATGAAATTGACAACCATAAGCAAAATAGAAAGGGGTCTAATTTTTGTGAAGGGATTGGTGTTTACACCACCTTTTAATTCCGTGTGAGTGGAGGCCATATCTAAGTCGGTCACTTATTGACATGGTCAAACTCTGGCAGAGAGTTTTTTGCTCTGTCTTGGATAGCACAGGTTGTCACCTACATTCACTGTTGTAGTTTACCAAGGCCAAATATACAGGCTAGCATATGGTTAGCATTCAGGCTAGCATACAGGCTAGCATACAGATAGCATACAGGCTAGCATACAGATAGCATACAGGCTAGCATACAGGCTAGCAGACAAATAATGAATTAATAGGCCTATATGAATGAGCCATCTTCTAAATTAGCCTACATATATTTCTGTCTTCACTGTTCCCTTTTTCTAATTTAGCCTACATATCTTTCGGTCTCTACTGTTCCCTCCTTGCACAATTCTCCGCTGGACTCCACAGACTCACTGGTCTGAATGGCCTCTCTCTCTCCCCTTCCCTCTGTCTATTCCTTATTGCTCTTGAAAGCAGAGGTGGGAAGCAACTAATTACAAATACTCCCGTAACTGTATTTGAGTAGATTTTCCAAAGTACTTTTCAAAAGTCAGTCATTTTACTTCTACTACCTATCTTGGAGAATGTCTGGGACAAACAGTAGGGAACTGAAATAGAGGCAATAGAAACCCAACAAGTTGTGATGAAGGTTCCTGGTGAGCAGATTCAACATGAGCTCAATAGAAAAGGGACTGCAGCTCGCAGACATTTCCAGGAGATGACAATGATCCTGAACTCTCTGTCCTGATAGGGGCAGACCACTACTGGCAGATAGTATCAGGCCGAGTGGAGCAGTGTCCATGTCAAGCGTCGCCGAGGCAACACGCATGTTCATCCCACTTGATGAAGACACACTAGTCTCCAAGCAACTTCATGCATTCTGGGAGCTTGAGTCTATCACAAGCGAGAAAACACAGAACCCAGAGGAAGAGGAGGATCTGCAGAGGTTCGAGAGAACAACCACCTTCAAAAGATGGACGATACCACGTGGAGTTGCCGTGTAAACGAGAAATGCCAAAACTCCAAGACAACTATACAGTCGTGGTCACAAGTTTTGATAATGACACAAGTATTGGTCTCCACAAAGTTTGCTGCCTCAGTGTTGATGATGGCAATTTGCATATACTCCAGAATGTCATGAAGAGTGATCAGATGAATTGCAATTAATTGCTAAGTCCCTCTTTGCCATGAAAATGAACTTAATTGTGATGAGGTGGTGTTGAAGGATTCAGGCGCTGGAGGGTAAATCACAGAATAACAGGCTTTAATCCGCAAAATGCAGGTTTACGCAGAAATGCGTCAAACACACTCCAGGGCACAAAACAGGCGCACTGGAAAATACAAGGCACACAAGCTCCACCGAGCTTCACTAACCTCCACAATAAACAATCACCCACACAGACAAGGAAGCAGAGGGAACACTTATACAATGACTAATGAGGGAATAAGGACCAGGTGTGTGTGATTGAAGACAAGACAAATGGAGTGATGATAAATGGATTGGCAGTAGCTAGTAAGCCGGTGACGCCGAACGCCGAAACCTGCCCGAACAAGGAGGGGAGGCAGCCTCGGCGGAAGTCGTGACATTAATCCCAAAAAAACATTTCCACTGTATTTCAGCCCTTCCACAAAAGGACCAGCTGCCATCATGTCAGTGATTGTCTCATTAACTCAGGTGAGAGTGTTGACAAGGACAAGGCTAGAGATCACTCTGTCATGCTGATTGAGTCAGAATAACAGACTGGAAGCTTTAAAAGGAGGGTGGTGCTTGAAATCATTGTTCTTCCTCTGTCAACCATGATTACCTGCAAGGAAACACGTGCCGTCATCATTACTTTGCACAAAAAGGGCTTCACAGGCAAGGATATTGCTGCTAGTAAGATTGCACCTAAATCAACCATTTATCGGATCATCAAGAACTTCAAGGAGAGAGGTTCAATTGTTGTGAAGAAAAGTCCAGCAAGCGCCAGGACCATCTCCTAAAGTTGATTCAGCTGCGGGATCGGGGCACCACCAGTGCAGAGCTTGCTCAGGAATGGCAGCAGGCAGGTGTGAGTGCATCTGCACGCACAGTGAGGTGAAGACTTTTGGAGGATGGCCTGGTGTCAAGAAGGGCAGCAAAGAAGCCACTTCTCTCCAGGAAAAACATCAGGGACAGACTGATATTCTGCAAAAGGTACAGGGATTGGACTGCTGAGGACTGGGGTAGAGTCATTTTCTCTGATGAATCCCCTTTCCGATTGTTTGGGGCTTCCGGAAAACACCTTGTCCGGAGAAGACAATGTGAGCGCTACCATCAGTCCTGTGTCATGCCAACAGTAAAGCATCCTGAGACCATTCATGTGTAGGGTTGCTTCTCAGCCAAGGGAGTGGGCTCACTCACAATTTTGCCTAAGAACACAGCCATGAATAAAGAATGGTACCAACACATCCTCCGAGAGCAACTTCTCCCAACCATCCAATAACAGTTTGGTGAAGACCAATGCCTTTTCCAGCATGATGGAGCACCTTGCCATAAGGTAAAAGTGATAATTAAGTGCCTCGGGGAACAAAACATCGACATTTTGGGTCCATGGCCAGGAAACTCCCTAGACCTTAATCCCATTGAGAACTTGTGGTCAATCCTCAAGAGGCGGGTGGACAAACAAAAACCCACAACTTCTGACAAACTCCAAGCATTGATTATGCAAGAGTGGGCTGCCATCAGTCAGGATGTGGCCCAGAAGTTAATTGACAGCATGCCAGGGCAGATTGCAGAGGTCTTGAAAAAGAAGGGTCAACACTGCAAATATTGACTCTTTGCATAAACTGAATGTCATTGTCAATGAAAGCCTTTGACGCTTACGGAATACTTGTAACTATACTTCAGTGTACCATAGTAACTACTGACATAAAGATCTAAGAACACTGAAGCAGCAAACTTTTGTGGAGACCAAAACTTTTGAACAACGACTGTAGAATCGCCAAGAAACGGTTTGAAGGTCTGAAGAAGGACGTGACGTTTTACAGCAGATACAATGTAAGTAGTAGAGGAGGACTTACAACGGGACGAAGACAACGACAACCTGAAATACTACTCACCTCACCACGCAGTTCTCAGAGAGGACAAGGTGACACTTACAACGGGACGAAGACAACGACAACCTGAAATACTACTCACCTCACCACGCAGTTCTCCGAGAGGACAAGGTGACGACAAAACTGAGAGTGGTGTTTTGATGATTCGTCTCATGAAGATCAAATCAAATTTTATTGGTCACATGCGCCGAATACAACAGGTGCAGACATTACAGTGAAATGCTTACTTACAGCCCTTAACCAACAGTGCATTTATTTTAAACAAAAAAAGTAAGAATAAAACAACAACAAAAAAAGTGTTGAGAAAAAAAGAGCAGAAGTCAAATAAAGTGACAGTAGGGAGGCTATATATACAGTAAAATAAAGTGACAGTAGGGAGGCTATATATACAGGGGGGTACCGTTGCAGAGTCAATGTGCGGGGGCACCGGCTAGTTGAGGTAGTTGAGGTAATATGTACATGTGGGTAGAGTTAAAGTGACTATGCATAAATACTTAACAGAGTAGCAGCAGCGTAAAAAGGATGGGGTGGGGGGGCAGTGCAAATAGTCCGGGTAGCCATGATTAGCTGTTCAGGAGTCTTATGGCTTGGGGGTAGAAGCTGTTGAGAAGTCTTTTGGACCTAGACTTGGCACTCCGGTACCGCTTGCCGTGCGGTAGCAGAGAGAACAGTCTATGACTAGGGTGGCTGGAGTCTTTGACAATTTTGAGGGCCTTCCTCTGACACCGCCTGGTATAGAGGTCCTGGATGGCAGGGAGCTTTGCCCCAGTGATGTACTGGGCCGTACGCACTACCCTCTGTAGTGCCTTGCGGTCAGAGGCCAAGCAGTTGCCATACCAGGCGGTGATGCAACCAGTCAGGATGCTCTCGATGGTGCAGCTGTAGAATTTTTTGAGGATCTGAGGACCCATGCCAAATCTTTTTAGTCTCCTGAGGGGGAATAGGCTTTGTCGTGCCCTCTTCACGACTGTCTTGGTGTGTTTGGACCATGATAGTTCGTTGGTGATGTGGACACCAAGGAACTTGAAGCTCTCAACCTGTTCCACTACAGCCCCGTCGATGAGAATGGGGGCATGCTCAGTCCTCTTTTTTTTCCTGTAGTCCACAATCATCTCCTTTGTCTTGGTCACGTTGAGGGAGAGGTTGTTGTCCTGGCACCACACGGCCAGATCTCTGACCTCCTCCCTATAGGCTGTCTCATCGTTGTCGGTGATCAGGCCTACCACTGTTGTGTCGTCGGCAAACTTAATGATGGTGTTGGAGTCGTGCCTGGCCATGCAGTCATGGGTGAACAGAGAGTACAGGAGGGGACTGAGCACGCACCCCTGAGGGGCCCCCGTGTTGAGGATCAGTGTGGCAGATGTGTTGTTACCTACCCTTACCACCTGGGGGCGGCCCGTCAGGAAGTCCAGGATCCAGTTGCAGAGGGAGGTGTTTAGTCCCAGGATCCTTAGCTTAGTGATGAGCTTAGAGGGCACTATGGTGTTGAATGCTGAGCTGTAGTCAATGAATAGCATTCTCACGTAGGTGTTCCTCTTGTCCAGGTGGGAAAGGGCAGTGTGGAGTGCGATAGAGATTGCATCATCTGTGGATCTGTTGGGGCGGTATGCAAATTGGAGTGGGTCTAGGGTTTCTGGGATTATGCTGTTGATGTGAGCCATGACCAGTCTTTCAAAGCACTTCATGGCTACAGACGTCAGTGCTACGGGTCGGTAGTCATTTAGGCAGGTTATCTTAGAGTTCTTGGGCACGGGGACTATGGTGGTCTGCTTGAAACATGTTGGTATTACAGACTCAGTCAGGGACATGTTGAAAATGTCAGTGAAGACACTTGCCAGTTGGTCAGCACATGCTCGGAGTACACGTCCTGGTAATCCGTCTGGCCCTGCGGCCTTGTGAATGTTGACCTGCTTAAAAGTCTTACTCACATCGGCTACGGAGAGCGTGATCACATAGTCGTCCGGAACAGCTGGTGCTCTCATGCATGCTTCAGTGTTGCTTGCCTCGAAGCGAGCATAGAAGTGGTTTAGCTCGTCTGGTAGGCTTGTGTCACTGGGCAGCTCACGGCTGTGCTTCCCTTTGTAGTCTGTAATAGTTTTCAAGCCCTGCCACATCCGACGAGCGTCAGAGCCAGTGTAGTATGATTCAATCTTAGACCTGTATTGACTCTTTGCCTGTTTGATGGTTCGTCGGAGGTCATAGCGGGATTTCTTATAAGCGTCCGGGTTAGAGTCCCGTTCCTTGAAAGCGGCAGCTCTACCCTTTAGCTCAGTGCGGATGTTTCCTGTAATCCATGGCTTCTGGTTGGGGTATGTACGTACGGTCACTGTGGGGACGACATCATCGATGCACTTATTGATGAAGCCAGTGACTGATGTGGTGTACTCCTCAATGCTGTCTGAAGAATCCCGGAACATGTTCCAGTCTGTGCTAGCAAAACAGTCCTGTAGCTTAGCATCTGCGTCATCTGACCACTTTTTTATTAACCGAATCACTGGTGCTTCCTGCTTCAGTTTTTGCTTATAAGCAGGAATCAGGAGGATAGAGTTATGGTCAGATTTGCCAAATGGAGGGCGAGGGAGAGCTTTGTATGCGTCTCTGTGTGTGGAGTAAAGGTGGTCTAGAGTTTTTTTCCCTCTGGTTGCACATTTAACATGCTGGTAGAAATTAGGTAGAACGGATTTAAGTTTCCCTGCATTAAAGTCCCCGGCTACTAGGAGCGCTGCATCTGGATGAGCGTTTTCCTGTTGATTAATGGCCTTGTACAACTCATTCAGTGAAATCTTAATGCCAGCATTGGTTTGTGGTGGTAAATAGACAGCTATGAAAAATATAGATGAAAACTCTCTTGGTAAATAGTGTGGTCTACAGCTTATCATAAGATACTCTACCTCAGGCGAGCAAAACCTCGAGACTTCCTTAGTATTTGATTTTGTGTACCAGCTGTTGTTTACAAATATACAGAGACCGCCACCCCTTGTCTTACCAGAGTCTGCCGTTCTGTCCTGTCGATGTAGCGTATAGCCTGCTAGCTGAATGTTATCATTGTTGTCGTTCAGCCACGACTCCGTGAAACATAAGATATTACAGTTTTTAATGTCCCGTTGGTAGGATAACCGTAATCTTAAATCGTCAATTTTATTATCAAAAGATTGAACGTTGGCTAATAGGATTGATGGGAGAGGCAGTTTACTCGCTCGCCGTCAGATCTTTACAAGGCACCCGGATCTGCGTCTGCGATATCTCCGTCTCTTCCTCACGCGAATGACGGGGATCTGGGCCTTGTCGGGTGTCTGTAGGATATCCTTCGCGAACGCCTCGTTGAAGAAAAAATCTTCGTCCAATGCGAGGTGAGTAATCGCTGTCCTGATATCCAGAAGCTCTCTTTGGTTATAAGAGACGATGGCAGAAACATTATGTACAAAATAAATTACAAATAACGCGGAAAAACACACATAATAGTACAATTGGTTAGAGGGCTGTAAAACGGCAGCCATCTTCTCCGGCGCTGTTCCAAAAAAAAAAAAAAAAAAAAAAAACAATGGCTGTCCATCCCTCAACGACTGTCTACTCGCAGGACCGAACCTGAATCCGGATCTTGTTCAGCATTCTGATAAAGGTTCAGACTACACACGAGATCGCATTCATGGCATGGCTTTCCTGCAGATATCCCTGGCAGAGAGAGACAGAGACGCCGTGAGATCACTTCCTGTGGCCCACCAAGGGAGGAAAATGAAGAGGATGAAAATATATTATATATATTATATATATATATACAGGTATTCAGAGATATTATATATATTATATATATTATATATATATATAGGTATTTAGAGATATTATATATATTATATGTTATATATATACAGGTATTCAGAGATATTATATATATTATATATTATATATATACAGGTATTCAGAGATATTATATATATTATATATTATATATATACAGGTATTCAGAGATATTATATATATTATATATAATATATATATACAGGTATTCAGAGCTTCCCCAAGTCCATTCTTGCTCGCAGCTACAATCAGGAAGCACCTGAAACAATATGAAACAGAACAACCACAAGTTGTAGAGACAGAGAGAGTCACTCTACGTAGATGACTTCATTGCATGTTCACGCGATGTTGAGGAGGCTTACTTTGTGACAACAACTGCAAAGCGAAATGCTGTGGGATGCAGGCCTCTGATGACCGACTCTCCAGAACTGAAAACAAAATGGGAGGAGAGTACGACAACCTACCACACATTGGCACTAGAAAACACAAGGAGTAAAACGTTTTTAGGTTTAGTGTGGAGACCGGGAACAGATGACTTTGTGTTTGACCTCAGGCCGCTCCTGAGCAACAGGAGAACACAAAGAGAAGTGTTCGTCTTCGACCCTCTTGGCTTCCTGACCCCCTTCACCATCAGCATTAAGCATATGTTCCAGGAAATGTGGGAGAGGGGGACCCAGCTGGGATGAAGTTACCACCTGATCTGTTACAATAATGGCAACAGCTACACCAGTTCACCATACCAAGGTGGTGCAGAACAGACATGCAGCCGCAGAACAGCCACACACTGAAACTACACGTGTTCTGTGATGCAAGTGAAAGGGCTTACAGTGCAGTAGCTTACCTGCAAGGTGAAATACAAGATGGGGTAACAACAACAAGTCTAGTCGCATCCAAGTCCAGGGTAGCACCACTCAAGAAAATGACTCTGCCACGCCTGGAGCTCATGGGAGCTGTGATTGGAGCGAGACTATCAAACAACCTGATGACCACCCTGAAGATTGAACAAAAAACAGATCACAATGTGGACAGGCTCGATGATCGTGCTGCATTGGATTTGCAGCTCAGCTCAGAAATGGAAAACGGTTTGTCGCAAACAGAGTGACAAAGATCCAGTCCTTGACCAAATCCGGAGTCATGGTCACATATTGAAGGGAAAACAAATCCAGCGAATCTCCATACAAGAGGACAAACTGTTCGAAACATGACACAGAGCCAGCTACGGTGGTACAGACCCAACATTCTGACATCACCCAATCAGTCGGAGGAGACTGATGACGAGGTTCCAGAAGAGGTGAATACAGAACTCAAGTCCATTCGCCAGGTCACTGAACAGCTCACAGCAAACAGCACAGACATCTCTGAACCAGTGTTGGAGCATGAAAGGTACAGCAAACTGAAAAGAGTGTTCAGAGTGACGGCCTGGATAAAGAGATTCATCGCCAATGCTCGTACAAACACAAAGGCACAAGGTGAACTGTACTGGATCAAGGTAACACAACAACAGAGTTTCAGTCAGGAGATCAAACTACAGAAGGCAGGAAAAAAGCCTAAACAATGACTGTAAAAATCAGAGAACTGAAACCGTTCCAGGACGAACACGAACTACTCAGTGTAGGAGGAAGACTGCAACAGTCCAACTTCACATTCAGAGAGCAGCACCCATGGGTTCTGCCCAACCAGGACAGAGACTCAGAAATGCTGATACAGTACCATCACGAGAAGGTGATGCATTCTGGAGTAAGAGACAAATCAGAGCGAGATGCTGGATATTGCGTGCTAGGCAGCTAGTCAAGAGCACAGTGGCAAGATGTATACTCTGCAAAAAGATAAAAAAGGTAAAGGCCGGACAGCAGGTCACTGCGCCTTTACCAAAAGACAGAATAACTGAATCCCCACCATTCAAAGTCACAGGTGTGGATTTAGCAGGACCGCTCTTCGTGAAAGAAATTGGTTCTCAAGGAGAGGATTATGCAAGGTAATCTATTCGGACAATGCAAAAACATTCAAGAGAGCTGATCAGGACTTGAAAGAGCTGTGGAAGGCAATCAATGAGCCCGTTCTTCTCAGAACGGGGCATCACCTAGAGGTTTATCACCGAGCGAGCAGCCTGGTGGGCTGGATTCTGGGAAAGACTCGTCCGTTCAGTGAAAACATGGCTGAGAAATGTTCTCGGGAGAGCTTCGCTCTACTTTGAAGAGATGTGCACAGTCCTGACTGAGGTTGAAGCTATCCTAAATTCTAGACCTCTGATCTTTCGTGCACAATGAAGTGGATGAACCACAGCCCCCGACCCCCCGGACCCCAGCACACTTCCTGGTGGGTAAAAGACTAACCTCTTTGCCGACCAAGCCATTTCCGGCTGACACTCAGCACCCAACGCTCAACAAGGAGAAAAATGACAGGCGGATGGAAGTACAGACTTGTGACCAGCTTCTGGAACAGCTGGCGAAGAGACTACTCACACGCTGGACTTGAAGTCAGCACACCGCTGTGACAAACCACAGCAGCCCACACCACTCAGAAGATAACACATCCAGACAAACCTGTGGTCCTCTGTAGCTCAGCTGGTAGAGCATGGTGCTTGTAACGCCAAGGTAGTGGGTTCGATCCCCGGGACCACCCATACACAAAAAATGTATGCACGCATGACTGTAAGTCGATTTGGATAAAAGTGTCTGCTAAATGGCTTATTATTATTATTATAAATGGCGTATTATTTTTATTTATTTTTAAACCTGGAAACTAGGGAAGATTGAGGAACTACTTCCAGGCCGAGATGGCCTAGTTAGGTCATGTTCAGTTCGTGCTGCCTCAGGGACTTTGTTGAGGAGAACTGTTCAGTTGACATAGTGCTTAGAGATTTAGATGAACACAGTTATTCATTGTGGGGAGGATGTGGTCACTTTAATGGGTTACAGAGTTAATGTTTACAGTTAATTAATGTATCTAAAGATTATTATTGATTTTTTTGTTTACATACAGTACCAGTCAAAAGAGAATGCCAAGAGTGTGCCAAGCTGTCATCAAGGCAAAGGGTGGCTATTTGAAGAATCACAAATATAAAATCTATTTTGATTTGTTTAACACTTGTTTGGTTACTACATGATTCCATTTCTGTTAATTCATAGTTTTGATGTCTTCACTATTATTCTACAATGTAAAAAATTGTAAAAATAAAGAAAAACCCTTGAATGAGTAGGTGTGTCCAAACTTTTGACTGGTAGTGTATGTACAAGACTAATTGTATTAGAATTCATGTGATGGATATTGAGAGAACTATGTACATATTGTTTTGTTTAGTATTGGATTACGCTATTGACTTGAAGTTCCATAATGCCTTGCGACAGGAAGTTAAAAAAAACGAAAACGCACCAGTTATGTACAAGTGACAAGTGATTAGCCTGGCTTTTGCTAGCAACTTTTTTTGTATTGTTTTGTAGAGTCTAAAGTGGTAAAATGTAAAGTGAACAAGTATTATTACAACAAACAAGCTTTCATCTTATAACCGACGTCCAAAGTAATTACTTTGAAGATAGTTATTCTTTATCTAAAGCCAAACCCCCTTAGCTTCTAAAACCACACCCCTTAGCTTCTAAAACCACACCCCTTAGCTTCTAAAACCACACCCCTTAGCTTCTAAAACCACACCCCTTAGCTTCTAAAACCACACCCCTTAGTTTCTAAGCCACCTCTATAAACATTCTGTCATCCTATAAAGCCACAGCCTCTTTGTCTTTAAGCCACACCCCTTCACATCTAAGCCACACCCTCAGATACCTCTGAAAGGTTTGCTGGAGCATTTGTCAAACAGAATAGCATGACCTTGTACTCAGAGACCTTAAGGGGAGACAAATAAATAATTAAAGAAAATCGAATTAAACTGAATCAATATTTATTAAGCTACATTAACACATATCAATACACTTACAAATGAAATACAATGAACTTTCACAACTACAATTACAAACTAAAACTATATCAAGAGTTATTTAACCATATTCCCTGAGCTTAAAAACATTTTCTATATCGCTATTGTTATTATTATTAAAAGGCTACAGACAAAAGTTTAAAAATAAATCACTTGTATGAAAAGGATTTATAAAAGTTAAAAAGTATTCCGCAAAAAAATTAAGTAGCTTGTCAAAATTTTAAAACTTTCGTTGTCACACCTTGTTCTCCCAGCTATATTGGTATAGATCTCACACTCTGCTGGTATTGATGGATGGTATATGTCTCTCACTCTGCTGGTATTGATGGATGGTATAGGTCTCACTCTGCTGGTATTGATGGATGGTATAGGTCTCACACTCTGCTGGTATTGATGGCTGGTATAGGTCTCACACTCTGCTGGTATTGATGTATGGTATAGGTCTCACACTCTGCTGGTATTGATGGCTGGTATAGGTCTCACACTCTGCTGGTATTGATGGATGGTATAGGTCTCACACTCTGCTGGTATTGATGGATGGTATAGGTCTCACACTCTGCTGGTATTGATGGCTGGTATAGGTCTCACACTCTGCTGGTATTGATGGCTGGTATAGGTCTCACACTCTGCTGGTATTGATGGATGGTATAGGTCTCACTCTGCTGGTATTGATGGATGGTATAGGTCTCACACTCTGCTGGTATTGATGGATGGTATAGGTCTCACACTCTGCTGGTATTGATGGCTGGTATAGGTCTCACACTCTGCTGGTATTGATGGCTGGTATAGGTCTCACACTCTGCTGGTATTGATGGCTGGTATAGGTCTCACACCCTGCTGGTATTGATGGCTGTTATAGGTCTCACTCTGCTGGTATTGATGGATGGTATAGGTCTCACTCTGCTGGTATTGATGGATGGTATAGGTCTCACTCTGCTGGTATTGATGGATGGTATAGGTCTCACTCTGCTGGTATTGATGGATGGTATAGGTGTCACTCTGCTGGTATTGATGGATGGTATAGGTCTCACTCTGCTGGTATTGATGGATGGTATAGGTCTCACACTCTGCTGGTATTGATGGCAGTGTAGGTACTGAAGTCAGAGTTCTGGACTCTCTTCTTCTTCTTTGGTCTCCTCTGTCCCTGACGGATATCCAACGAGGCATAACACAGATCTCCTTCCTCCTGAGAGAGAGAGAGAGAGAGAGAGAGAGAGAGAGAGAGAGAGAGAGAGAGAGAGAGAGAGAGAGAGAGAGAGAGAGAGAGAGAGAGAGAGAGAGAGAGAGAGAGAGAGAGAGAGAGAGAGAGAGAGAGAGAGAGAGAGAGAGAATAGCAGAGTTAAATTAAATAATGAAGCCATCAATACCAGCAGAGTGAGAGCGAAACAGAGGAGATATTTTATAATCAATCTGTTAATATGATTAATTTATCATCATAAAAAATACATTATTGCTTATCCATTTTATTTTTAAAGAGTATACATTCCACTGATTGAAGTATGACTGGGTTGTGGTCCTCTGTAGCTCAGCTGGTAGAGCACGGCGCTTGTAACGCCAAGGTAGTGGGTTCGATCCCCGGGACCACCCATACACAACAAAAAAAAGATGTATGCACGCATGACTGTAAGTCGCTTTGGATAAAAGCGTCTGCTAAATGGCATATATTATTTATTACTATATTACAAAACATGTGGACTACATATAAAGATGGCCTCCCATTATAGAACTACAACACCCACTCTTACTGTGCAGATATAGTACCTTCTCTCTGCTGTCACTTCCCCTGGTGGTAGTCCTGTTCAGAGGAACCTGAGTCTCAGTTGGAGCTGCAGAGTAGAGTTAGGCAGTGTTAAAATAACACATCTAAGGACATATACTGACTTTTTAAGTAAAATAATAAATGTTGTTTATTATTGATGTAGTTAAAAACTTGTTGTTGTTGAAGATTAGGATATAGGATGTTCCTTACTTCAATAGTTAGTAAGATGTAATTAAAATCGATCAAATCAACAAAATGAATGAGGGAGTGAGTGCTATGAAATAGTGATGGAGCACATAATGCTATTAATAATGAGGTTAGTGTACCTGTTGTTCTGCAGAAGTAGTAGACACAGGAAGAGGAGAGGAGAGCAGACACAGGACACAGACTGAACAGCAACATCCAACACAGTCCACAGTCTGCATCAGGAGAGGAGGAGGACTCAGGAGGAGGGGAGGAGGAGGACTCAGGAGGAGAGGAGGAGGAGGACTCAGGAGGACTGGTTTCTGGACATAAACACAAAAATACATTAAGAACCTTGTCCCTCATTGAGATCCTTTTCTCTGGCATTACGACTTCTGTAAATATCTTTGTTAAGGGAGTATGTTCTAACCAAATGAAAGTCTGGTGTTGACATTTCCATTTCCATATATGAGCCTTTCTACTTTATCGTGAACCCCTTCCCAGTTCAGCAACGTTTTCTTCCAACTCCCACAGTAGTAGAGTCCCAGGTCAGATTCAGTGACATTCTCAATCAGTAGATCCCAGAACTGTTGAGAACGCCACAGGAAATAGTAGCGAGGGACAGGATTGTCCATTATATCCTGGTTTGAAACACTGAAACGACCCCCATTCCCAATGGAGATGTTTCTATGCCAACGTGTTTTATCATAGTGTTTGACATCACAGTGAAGAACAACGTTGTCTCCTGGTCTGACTCTCAGCTCCACCACCTCTGCTCCAGAGATCCCATCCTGACTGGAGGAAACAGCACCTACAGGAAGCAGAGGAACAGTGTTAGGATGAACTGACTGGAGGAAACAGCACCTACAGGTAGCAGAGGAACAGTGTTAGGATGAACTGACTGGAGGAAACAGCACCTACAGGTAGCAGAGGAACAGTGTTAGGATGAACTGACTGGAGGAAACAGCACCTACAGGTAGCAGAGGAACAGTGTTAGGATGAACTGACTGGAGGAAACAGCACCTTCAGGTAACAGAGGAACAGTGTTAGGATGAACTGACTGGAGGAAACAGCACCTACAGGTAGCAGAGGAACAGTGTTAGGATGAACTGACTGGAGGAAACAGCACCTACAGGTAGCAGAGGAACAGTGTTAGGATGAACTGACTGGAGGAAACAGCACCTACAGGTAGCAGAGGAACAGTGTTAGGATGAACTGACTGGAGGAAACAGCACCTACAGGTAGCAGAGGAACAGTGTTAGGATGAACTGACTGGAGGAAACAGCACCTACAGGTAGCAGAGGAACAGTGTTAGGATGAACTGACTGGAGGAAACAGCACCTACAGGTAGCAGAGGAACAGTGTTAGGATGAACTGACTGGAGGAAACAGCACCTACAGGTAGCAGAGGAACAGTGTTAGGATGAACTGACTGGAGGAAACAGCACCTACAGGTAACAGAGTAACAGTGTTACAAAGAACCAGAATCTTGTTAGGATATTATTAACTTTCTACAGTCTCATATTGTGGGTGCCCTCTCAGGAAAACCACATGAAACCTACGTGGACAACATCTGCCGAGACACTGGTCTCAGAACAGAGCGCTATGGCAACAACACAGAGCTATGGCAACAACACAGAGCTATGGAAACAACACAGAGCTATGGCAACAACAGAGAGCTATGGCAACAACAGAGAGCTATGGCAACAACAGAGAGCTATGGCAACAACACAGAGCTATGGCAACTACAGAGAGCTATGGCAACAACACATAGCTATGGCAACAACACAGAGCTATGGCAACAACACAGAGCTATGGCAACAACACAGAGCTATGGTAACAACACAGAGCTATGGCAACAACACAGAGCTATGGCCACAACAGAGAGCTATGGCAACAACAGAGCGCTATGGCAACAACAGAGAGCTATGGCAACAACACAGAGCTATGGCAACAACACAGAGCTATGGCAACAACAGAGAGCTATGGCAACAACAGAGAGCTATGACAACAACAGAGAGCTATGGCAACAACAGAGAGCTATGGCAACAACACAGAGCTATGGCAACTACAGAGAGCTATGGCAACAACAGAGAGCTATGGCAACAACAGAGAACTATGGCAACAACAGAGAACTATGGCAACTACAGAGCTATGGCAACAACACAGAGCTATGGCAACAACTGAGAACTATGGCAACAACAGAGAGCTATGGCAACAACAGAGAGCTATGGCAACAACACAGAGCTATGGCAACAACAGAGAGCTATGGCAACAACACAGAGCTATGGCAACAACACAGAGCTATGGCAACAACACAGAGCTATGACAACAACACAGAGCTATGGTAACAACAGAGAGCTATGGCAACAACACAGAGCTATGGCAACAACACAGAGCTATGGTAACAAGGTAGCAGAGGAACATTGTTAGAAAGAACCAGAATCTTGTTAGGATATTGTTCACTTTCTACAGTCTCATATTGTGGGTACCCTCTAAGGAAGACCACATGAAACCTACGTGGACAACATCTGCCGAGACACTGGTCTCAGAACAGAGCACTATGGCAACAACAAAGAACTATGGCATGCCATCCTCCGCCATAGGCAAAGATAGCATGCAGAGAAACATCACATACGCTTAAGGTTACTAAATGTAGACAACTATAAAACCACATCAATCGATGAGCTATCATGCAGCTATGAGGCCCAGTAAAACAAATGTGCAGGCTACTTACGTAAGAGTGTGATGAGAGCAACACACAGCCTGTCCATCTCGTGGTCTGATGGTATTATGGTGACTGTCAGAGAGTAGCTGGGTCTTAGCTGAGTATTTCCGTGTTCATGACTAGATGTACTTTACCATGAAAGGGCATACGAGCAGCGATTGGTTCGATCGAATGGAAAGTTTTCAGCTTGTGGTCCTTTCCTCTGAAAGCTATGTTGTGTGACATGAAAGGGGATCGAGGTACGTCAGCTTTGAGGTGGTCACTGTAGATAGCAACACCTGGTCAAGTCAACCTGCTTCAACATCATTAAACACAACATGAAGAACCAAACACTCATTCTGGTGTCCCTTTTGACCCCCTAAGAAAAGATTGTTGAGTCCTAAGGTTGGCCTCTAGAACTAAAGTTGGCCTCTATATGCCAGTATTAATGTTTGATTTATGAAACGATGAACATCCAGTTATCATAACATTTGAAACCTCACCATGATCTGTATGAGCTAATTGTATTTACAAAATGTAGTATTTATATTTATAGTATAATATTTATTACTCTAATATTTATATTTATCCACCTAGCATATACCCCTCACCAACCTTGGACACCCTGAAATGAAGGTGCCACAATAACAAACTACAATAACCATGATTCTCTGGAGAGTATGTGATTGTACATCCAAGCCAATTGTAGTTCAACGGCTAGGCCAATTGTAGTTCTTTATCTTTGTGGATGTATTTCTGTATCTAACGATCTCCTTTTTATTCAGGATCAGTGGGAAAACAAATAGGACATGGACAGAGATATGATGCACTCGGTGTGAACATGTGTGAGCTCATCATCAGGAGAATAGCAGCACCATGGCAACTGCAACAGGAAGTCAGTGTGGGTTTCCTGTGTACTGAGTGTGTCTTCTCAGCCAATCAGTATCTAACTCTTATATGTGTACTGTAATGCCAACATCCTAATACCAGACTTATCAACATTAGTAGTGGTCAATGTATTTTTGCACGTGTTTGTAGTGTGCATATATCAGTGTTTGTGTATGTACATATGTGGGTTTATGTGATGATTGTGTATGTATGCATATGTGTGTGGTTGTGGTTTACTCAGCTAGCAATGCTGGTCTGTTGGAGAGAGGTTAATGAGAGGTTAGAGGGGCTTCAGTTCTGAAGGGTAGTTTTCAGGTCTGTAGAAACCACAATTGTTTCCATCTACTTGTCACGTGACGTGTGTGTGTGTGTGTGTCAAAGGGGGAGTAAATGTAGCGGACGTGAGTTGTAGCCCTGCCTAGCATACGGATAGCATACAGGCTAGCATACAGGCTAGCATTCAGGCTAGCATACAGGCTAGCATACAGATAGCATACAGGCTAGCATTCAGGCTAGCATACAGGCTAGCATACAGATAGCATACAGGCTAGCATTCAGGCTAGCATTCAGGCTAGCATACAGGCTAGCATACGGATAGCATACAGGCTCACTATGTAACTCTATTGAGTTGTAGCCCTGCCTGCGACTTCAAAATGTGTGTCTGCCCTCCACCCAAGAGGGAATTTCCTCTTGGTCTAATGGTCAAGACGTTGGTGTCTCCCATAGGAGAACTGGGTTCAGATTCGCCGTGACAATAACTCTTTGATTAGGGCCCATCATTTTCTCATCAGCTAAATGACCATAACAATTTTTGCATTCCTCATCCTCTTAAATTGACATCTGCCACTGCAGAGCAAGCAACTCACATACTGAGTAAACTCACAATGATATCCTGTCCCCCTGACGTCACTGTGGTGTTTCATACGTAGGAGTAACAACACATTTCTCACACATGCATCTCTGCAAACCTCACTTGTCATAAAACATTTTTTGCATGAGTGTAGGCCAATTGCTGTGTGTGAAAATCCTTACATTGGGTTAAGGGAGGTGGAGGTTTTCAGGTCTCTACAAACCACAGACTTCTCCATCTTCTTGTCACGTCAACTGCTTGGCCAGCCACTGTGGCTCTGCACTGACAGGTGTGTGTGTGTGTGTGTGTGTGTGTGTGTGTGTGTGTGTGTGTGTGTGTGTGTGTGTGTGTGTGTGTGTGTGTGTGTGTGTGTGTGTGTGTGTGTGTGTGTGTGTGTGTGTGTGTGTGTGTGTGTGTGCGTGTGTGTTTGTGTGTGCATGTGTGCGTGTGCGTTTGTGTTTGTGTGTGTGTGAGAGAGAGAGAACGAAAGAGAGAGAAAGAGAGACAGAGATAATATTTCTCCAGGTATGCATGATGTACAGTAAGGTGTAGTATTAAATAGTTTGTACGTGGGACCAGGATGCTGCTTTAAGAATATTATTTTGAGTGAAACAACGTCGTTCAGATGCATCAACACCTCTAACGTTCCAAATTTGAGGTGTGAGTTCTACGTGTGTGGTGAAGGCCCATCTCAGCCTGGATGTGTTCCACATCTAGCCTTTAACTGTCCAACTTCAAGACGCTCAAGTCAAGAGATGTAAAACCACACTGGTATCCTGTCTCTCTGTCCCTCACACCACTGGTATCCTGTCTCTCTGTCCCTCACACCACTGGTATCCTGTCTCTCTGTCCCTCACACCACTGGTTTCCTGTCTCTCTGCCCCTCACACCACTGGTATCCTGTCTCTCTGTCCCTCACACCACTGGTATCCTGTCTCTCTGTCCCTCACACCACTGGTATCCTGTCTCTCTGTCCCTCACACCACTGGTCTCCTGTCTCTCTGTCTCTCACACCACTGGTATCCTGTCTCTCTGTCCCTCACACCACTGGTATCCTGTCTCTCTGTCTCTCACACCACTGGTATCCTGTCTCTCTGTCCCTCACACCACTGGTATCCTGTCTCTCTGTCCCTCACACCACTGGTTTCCTGTCTCTCTGTCCCTCACACCACTGGTATCCTGTCTCTCTGTCCCTTTAACCACTGGTTTCCTGTCTCTCTGTCCCTTTAACCACTGGTATCCTGTCTCTCTGTCCCTTTAACCACTGGTATCCTCTCTCTGTCCCTTTAACCACTGGTATCCTGTCTCTCTGTCCCTCACACCACTGGTTTCCTGGCTCTCTGTCCCTCACACCACTGGTTTCCTGTCTCTCTGTCTCTCACATCACTGGTTTCCTGTCTCTCTGTCCCTCACACCACTGGTTTCCTGTCTCTCTGTCCCTCATGCCACTGGTTTCCTATCTCTCCGTCCCTCACGCCACTGGTTTCCTGTCTCTCTGTCCCTCACACCACTGGTTTCCTGTCTCTCTGCCCCTCACACCACTGGTATCCTGTCTCTCTGTCCCTCACACCACTGGTTTCCTGTCTCTCTGCCCCTCACACCACTGGTATCCTGTCTCTCTGTCCCTCACACCACTGGTTTCCTGTCTCTCTGCCCCTCACACCACTGGTTTCCTGTCTCTCTGTCCCTCACACCACTGGTATCCTGTCTCTCTGTCCCTCACACCACTGGTATCCTGTCTCTCTGTCCCTCACACCACTGGTATCCTGTCTCTCTGTCCCTCACACCACTTGTTTCCTGTCTCTCTGCCCCTCACACCACTGGTATCCTGTCTCTCTGTCCCTCACACCACTGGTTTCCTGTCTCTCTATCCCTCACACCACTGGTATCCTGTCTCTCTGTCCCTCACACCACTGGTTTCCTGTCTCTCTGCCCCTCACGCCACTGGTTTCCTGTCTCTCTGTCCCTCACACCACTGGTATCCTGTCTCTCTGTCCCTCACACTACTGGTTTCCTGTCTCTCTGCCCCTCACACTACTGGTTTCCTGTCTCTCCGTCCCTCACACCACTGGTTTCCTGTCTCTCTGTCCCTCACACCACTGGTTTCCTGTCTCTCTGTCCCTCACACCACTGGTATCCTGTCTCTCTGTCCCTCACACCACTGGTCTCCTGTCTCTCTGTCCCTCACACTACTGGTATCCTGTCTCTCTGTCCCTCACACTACTGGTATCCTGTCTCTCTGTCCCTCACACCACTGGTTTCCTGTCTCTCTGTCCCTCACACACACTGTAGTTGCGATGTTCCCTCAGAGAGCAGAGACCAGTCAACTGCTTTTCTACACATACACCAGCTTTAATAAAAGTATGCATCAGTGAATTTCCAATACACACTTTTTTTATGAAGCTTTTTTATTTATTTTAGTAATTTATCAGACGCTCTTATCCAGAGCGACTAGGGTTAAGTGCCTTCCTCAAGGGCACATCGGCAGATTTTTCACCTAGTCGGCTCAGGGATTAGAACCAGCGACCTTTCAGTTACTGGCACAACGCTCCTAACCACTAAGCCACCTGACACCCGTAAGAGGTATAAACATGTACAACCGTTTGTTTGACAATAATGTGTTTTTTGGATGAGCCTTTTGTGAATATGTGATTTACGTTGGTGACATTTTGCTTTGTAATACCTATCTTTTGAAATAAAATGCTTGATTTTACAAAGATTCTATGGTTCTGTGGTATGATTAACTTGATTTCACTGTGTAACTCAATTGAGAACGTGGTTGAAAGCTTTACTGAGCTACTGACAAGCATCTTCAAACAGGTAGAAACTGTTGTGGTTCTCCTCAGCATCTCTGTAACTCTCTAAACCACACCCTCTTATAATCTAAACCACACCCTCTTATAATCTAAACCACATTCTCTTACAATCTAAACCACATTCTCTTACAATCTAAACCACACCCTCTTACAATCTAAACCACACCCTCTTACAATATATGCCACACCCTCTTACAATCTAAACCACACCCTCTTACAATCTAAACCACACCCTCTTACAATCTAAACCACATTCTCTTACAATCTAAACCACACCCTCTTACAATCTAAACCACACCCTCTTACAATATATGCCACACCCTCTTACAATCTAAACCACACCCTCTTACAATATATGCCACACCCTCTTACAATCTAAACCACACCCTCTTACAATCTAAACCACACCCTCTTACAATATATGCCACACCTATTAGCCAATAAACCACACCCTCTTAACATCTAAGCCACACCCTCTTAACATCGAAACCACTCCCTCTTAAAATATTAAACCACACCCTCAACATCTAAACCACACCGTCTTAGCCTCTGTTTGTGTGTGTGAGTGTGTGTGTGAGCGTGCCAGTGTGTGCGCGTGGGTTTGCCTGCGTATACATGTGTGTGCAAAGTGCAAGCCTAGGTGAGTCTGTGGTTGATTCAGCTCTGCTGCTGCTCAGTGAGGTATGGGCTGGAGGTTCAAGGCGTGGGAGGCCAGGCCTGCAGAAAACCACAACTGTTTCCAAAAGCTTTATTACCTATTTGGCCTTAGCTTGTGATAAGATAAAACAGTACATGAATATCATTCAATGTCCCCAATAGAAGTAGTATTAAATGAATGTATGAAGAGTCAGATAACCAGATAGCAACTTAAATATGTTGTCTTGAGTGCAATACCATCGGCACCTATACAGTATGTGATCTGAACAGATATGGGTTCAACTACTATTTGAAATAATTTCAAATACTTAAATCGGTGCTTGATTGAGCTTGCCTGACTAAACGGACCAATAGAATGGTCTCTAACCGCAACCATCTGGTACTCCAGGCAGGCCAGAGCAAACGCTCAAGGTTTTTGAAAGATTTCAAATAGTATCTGAACCCAGGTCTGGTGTGAGGGTCCTACCTAAGTGCCTGAACTAGCATGAAGAGGTTCAACAAAGGTGTTAAATGATGACTTCCTCCTACACATAGAGATGGGTAGAGGGCACGTGTTGTCACAAAGCCTGTTTAAGCATGGGCAGTATCATTGAAGTAGTCAACTGAGGCCATGAGGGCAGATGTCTTTCTAACTCTATGCTCCTAGAAGTGGAAATACCTCTCTACTACTCTCAGACAGTCTCCACCAGAACCTACGATGGGTAGGCTGTGTATCGCTCTGATCACACTGTTAAGTGAGTAAACTTTTACATTACAGGTCTATATTGATCGATTTGAGATGAAAATGAATGGTTCCCCATTGCTTCACTGTAAAAAAAAATATTTGTGTTATTTTAAGCTATTTTTTGGCATAGAGTCCAATCTGTGGTCTATTCTGTGTGTTGTAGGCCATGACACTGCATAGCAGGCCATCTTTATTGTAAAGGGACTTTTAGTCTCTAACATTGTTGTAGTTTCGTAGCGTTCACCCTAACACTGTTCCACTTCCTCTGCTACCTGTAGGTGCTGTTTCCTCCAGTCAGTTCATCCTAACACTGTTCCTCTGCTACCTGTAGGTGCTGTTTCCTCCAGTCAGTTCATCCTAACACTGTTCCTCTGCTACCTGTAGGTGCTGTTTCCTCCAGTCAGTTCATCCTAACACTGTTCCACTTCCTCTGCTACCTGTAGGTGCTGTTTCCTCCAGTCAGTTCATCCTAACACTGTTCCTCTGCTACCTGTAGGTGCTGTTTCCTCCAGTCAGTTCATCCTAACACTGTTCCACTTCCTCTGCTACCTGTAGGTGCTGTTTCCTCCAGTCAGTTCATCCTAACACTGTTCCTCTGCTACCTGTAGGTGCTGTTTCCTCCAGTCAGTTTATCCTAACACTGTTCCTCTGCTACCTGTAGGTGCTGTTTCCTCCAGTCAGTTCATCCTAACACTGTTCCTCTGCTACCTGTAGGTGCAGTTTCCTCCAGTCAGTTTATCCTAACACTGTTCCTCTGCTACCTGTAGGTGCTGTTTCCTCCAGTCAGTTCATCCTAACACTGTTCCTCTGCTACCTGTAGGTGCTGTTTCCTCCAGTCAGTTCATCCTAACACTGTTCCTCTGCTACCTGTAGGTGCTGTTTCCTCCAGTCAGTTCATCCTAACACTGTTCCTCTGCTACCTGTAGGTGCTGTTTCCTCCAGTCAGTTCATCCTAACACTGTTCCTCTGCTACCTGTAGGTGCTGTTTCCTCCAGTCAGTTCATCCTAACACTGTTCCTCTGCTACCTGTAGGTGCTGTTTCCTCCAGTCAGTTCATCCTAACACTGTTCCTCTGCTACTTGTAGTTGCTGTTTCCTCCAGTCAGTTCATCCTAACACTGTTCCTCTGCTACCTGTAGGTGCTGTTTCCTCCAGTCAGTTCATCCGAACACTGTTCCTCTGCTAACTGTAGGTTCTGTTTCCTCCAGTCAGTTCATCCTAACACTGTTCCTCTGCTACCTGTAGGTGCTGTTTCCTCCAGTCAGTTCATCCTAACACTGTTCCTCTGCTACCTGTAGGTGCTGTTTCCTCCAGTCAGTTCATCCTAACACTGTTCCTCTGCTACCTGTAGGTGCTGTTTCCTCCAGTCAGTTCATCCTAACACTGTTCCTCTGCTACCTGTAGGTGCTGTTTCCTCCAGTCAGTTCATCCAAACACTGTTCCTCTGCTAACTGTAGGTGCTGTTTCCTCCAGTCAGTTTATCCTAACACTGTCCCTCTGCTACCTGTAGGTGCTGTTTCCTCCAGTCAGTTCATCCTAACACTGTTCCTCTGCTACCTGTAGGTGCTGTTTCCTCCAGTCAGTTTATCCTAACACTGTTCCTCTGCTACCTGTAGGTGCTGTTTCCTCCAGTCAGTTCATCCTAACACTGTTCCTCTGCTACTTGTAGGTGCTGTTTCCTCCAGTCAGTTCATCCTAACACTGTTCCTCTGCTACCTGTAGGTGCTGTTTCTTCCAGCCAGTTCATCCTAACACTGTTCCTCTGCTACCTGTAGGTGCTGTTTCCTCCAGTCAGTTCATCCTAACACTGTTCCTCTGCTACTTGTAGGTGCTGTTTCCTCCAGTCATTTCATCCTAACACTGTTCCTCTGTTACCTGTTGGTGCTGTTTCCTCCAGTCAGTTTATCCTAACACTGTTCCTCTGCTACCTGTAGGTGCTGTTTCCTCCAGTCAGTTCATCCTAACACTGTTCCTCTGCTACCTGTAGGTGCTGTTTCCTCTAGTCAGTTCATCCTAACACTGTTCCTCTGCTACCTGTAGGTGCTGTTTCCTCCAGTCAGTTCATCCTAACACTGTTCCTCTGCTACTTGTAGGTGCTGTTTCCTCCAGTCAGTTTATCCTAACACTGTTCCTCTGCTACCTGTAGGTGCTGTTTCCTCCAGTCAGTTCATCCTAACACTGTTCCTCTGCTACCTGTAGGTGCTGTTTCCTCCAGTCAGTTCATCCTAACACTGTTCCTCTGCTACCTGTAGGTGCTGTTTCCTCCAGTCAGTTCATCCTAACACTGTTCCTCCGCTACCTGTAGGTGCTGTTTCCTCCAGTCAGTTCATCCTAACACTGTTCCTCTGCTACCTGTAGGTGCTGTTTCCTCCAGTCAGTTCATCCTAACACTGTTCCTCTGCTACCTGTAGGTGCTGTTTCCTCCAGTCAGTTCATCCTAACACTGTTCCTCTGCTACCTGTAGGTGCTGTTTCCTCCAGTCAGTTCATCCTAACACTGTTCCTCTGCTACCTGTAGGTGCTATTTCCTCCAGTCAGTTCATCCTAACACTGTTCCTCTGCTACCTGTAGGTGCTGTTTCCTCCAGTCAGTTCATCCTAACACTGTTCCTCTGCTACCTGTAGGTGCTGTTTCCTCCAGTCAGTTAATCCTAACACTGTTCCTCTGCTACCTGTAGGTGCTATTTCCTCCAGTCAGTTCATCCTAACACTGTTCCTCTGCTACCTGTAGGTGCTGTTTCCTCCAGTCAGTTCATCCTAACACTGTTCCTCTGCTACCTGTAGGTGCTGTTTCCTCCAGTCAGTTCATCCAAACACTGTTCCACTGCTAACTGTAGGTGCTGTTTCCTCCAGTCAGTTCATCCTAACACTGTTCCTCTGCTACCTGTAGGTGCTGTTTCCTCCAGTCAGTTCATCCTAACACTGTTCCTCTGCTACCTGTAGGTGCTGTTTCCTCCAGTCAGTTCATCCTAACACTGTTCCTCTGCTACCTGTAGGTGCTGTTTCCTCCAGTCAGTTCATCTAAACACTGTTCCTCTGCTAACTGTAGGTGCTGTTTCCTCCAGTCAGTTCATCCTAACACTGTTCCTCTGCTACCTGTAGGTGCTTTTTCCTCCAGTCAGTTCATCCTAACACTGTTCCTCTGCTACCTGTAGGTGCTGTTTCCTCCAGTCAGTTCATCCTAACACTGTTCCTCTGCTACCTGTAGGTGCTGTTTCCTCCAGTCAGTTCATCCTAACACTGTTCCTCTGCTACATGTAGGTGCTGTTTCCTCCAGTCAGTTCATCCTAACACTGTTCCTCTGCTACTTGTAGGTGCTGTTTCCTCCAGTCAGTTCATCCTAACACTGTTCCTCCGCTACCTGTAGGTGCTGTTTCCTCCAGTCAGTTCATCCTAACACTGTTCCTCCGCTACCTGTAGGTGCTGTTTCCTCCAGTCAGTTCATCCTAACACTGTTCCTCTGCTACCTGTAGGTGCTGTTTCCTCCAGTCAGTTCATCCTAACACTGTTCCTCTGCTACCTGTAGGTGCTGTTTCCTCCAGTCAGTTCATCCTAACACTGTTCCTCTGCTACCTGTAGGTGCTGTTTCCTCCAGTCAGTTCATCCAAACACTGTTCCTCTGCTAACTGTAGGTGCTGTTTCCTCCAGTCAGTTCATCCTAACACTGTTCCTCTGCTACCTGTAGGTGCTGTTTCCTCCAGTTAGTTCATCCTAACACTGTTCCTCTGCTACCTGTAGGTGCTGTTTCCTCCAGTCAGTTCATCCTAACACTGTTCCTCTGCTACCTGTAGGTGCTGTTTCCTCCAGTCAGTTCATCCTAACACTGTTCCTCTGCTACCTGTAGGTGCTGTTTCCTCCAGTCAGTTCATCCTAACACTGTTCCTCTGCTACCTGTAGGTGCTGTTTCCTCCAGTCAGGACGGGATGTCTGGAGCAGAGGTGGAGCTGAGAGTCAGACCAGGAGACAACGTTGTTCTTCACTGTGACATCAGACATAACATAGAAACAGTCTGGATCAGAAACTGTTCTCGTGGGAGTGAAACGTGTGAAGTTTCAGTCTTCAAGTCGTTCAAGGACCCTGTCCCCCGCTTCACTTTCCTCTGGAGGCGGTCTCTGAGATTCTATGACTTGCTGATTGAGAACGTCACTGAGCGTGACCTGGGACTGTACCACTGCGCCACCATGGGGAGAGAAGAGCAGGAGAGATCCGACGGGGCTGTGTATTACCTAGAGGTCTATCGCTATGGAAACGCCACCACAACCATTTCCTTTGGTAAGAACAAACTCCTTTTTTTTTTTTTTTTTTTTTTTTTTTACATGTTTCTGTTTTATCTATTCGGTTTCATTTGGAAAAAGTCTATAAAGTGTATAAATGTCTTTATGTGACAAAAACAGACGGAGGAACATGGATTTTACCTTTGTATCATCAGAAGATTTTCACTGTCAAACAATATCAGTTTAAACACAACATTTCCATTTCCCTTCGTATAACGTAGAAAGGACACAACGGTTGATGGTCTTAAAAGTACATTGAAAGTTGCCCACTGATAATGTACCTCACCATTAAACAGAGAACATCCATGACAGCCCTGACCTTGACTGTGTTCTGAGCTGGGTCCTGGTGCTGGCCTCCAAAGGTCTGTTTCTGCTCCTCGTTCCTGCTGCCTTCTGGGTCGTCGAAACACACGGTGAGTGAGTGAGGACATTGGGATACACGGCTACTGATATCAGTTAGTTTTTGTTACGTATCAAGGTGTCAGTCACTTAACTGAATGTCTGTTCCTCACCACTGGTTATGATGACCGTGTTGACCGTTTTTTCTGTTGTTGTTTTTTTAAATATTAGGAGCAAGGAGGAGCGGCAGAAAATAAGCGGAGACTGTAGCTGCTACGTCCCCTTAGAGATGTATTGTGGGTAATGAGTTTTTCTACGATCAAATCAGTGTTGTTGTTTTTCCTAGAAACTCTTACAACACGTTTTGTCAATTCAGCCTTTATGCTTGTCTTTTTGGTTAAAGTTGTGTGTGTCACTCACTGCTTGAGGTGAACAGACCAATGAATTGATTCCCTTCTTACAGATTAGAATTCTCAATGATGTAAAAAGGCTCTCCTTATTTTTTCTGTAGCTATGTGACTGTTTTTTTTAGCATTTTATTTGATACTATGTCACCAAACAATAAATACTTACAAAACAATGATCAATTGGAAAGTTTGTCAACATTTATTTTAAAAAATTCATCATTATCAATTCACGCAGTTTCCTTTGAATAAAGTATTTAGTGCAGGTCCTTTTCCTAGGACCTTGACTTTGTCAATACTTTTCTTTAGATATCTTTGACCCTATCCTAGACACGCAAGACTATGAAACGGTCAATAAAATAAATTATATTTAATTAACAAACAAGTAAAAGATGTCATGAACATTTTCAACATAAAAGTTTAGAGAAACTAACCCCAAGGCACCTTCAAATAAAAGCTGTAAACAAATAACCTTGAATAGAAAAACTGAACTTCCATCCCTAAAGGAAGTAAAAGATCAGAACAATTCTCAAAAACAAGTTCATTTCATTAAATTAATTAATTGTTAAAAAATCAGCTCAGTTTCAAAGAAACAAAGAGCAACATGCTTTCAACCATGTTCAGGGTTACAAAATGCTGGTAATTGTCCCCAAATGTCCAGATTTTCCCTCTTGATTCTGGGAATCTTCTTACCAGGATTCCAGGAAAACCTGGGAATTTTTGGGAAAGTTACCAACATGTTGCAACCGTACACATACTAGAAATCTCCCCCAAGCAAAGCTCTGTGACTGCACTGAGAAAAAAATATAGGAACCATTGAGAAGCACTGTGACTGCACTGACAAAAAAGGTCTAGGGACCATTGAGAAGCACTGTGACTGCACTGACAAAAAAGGTATAGGGACCATTGAGAAGCACTGTGACTGCACTGACAAAAGGGTCTAGGGACCATTGAACAGCACTCCCAATCCAAATAAACTACCAGTTGCTTCTATCATACAGGAGAAGAGCTCCTAAGAAATGCTCCTAGTCAAGAAATAAATATCTCAGTGCTAAACACCCAACGCTGAACATAGGAGGGGATCAAACATAGTATGGGATCACACTGCTTCGAAAAGGAAGCTGAAAACGGGACACCATCATTGGTCTACTTATTAAGACTTCCTTGCAGAGACGACATAAGGCACCATAGCTTATCTTACACCCTTCATCCTCTTTGTTCCTCTGAGGACATCCGGCCAGAAGGGTACACTACAAAGCAGCATCAATGAGTTAGCCAGCTGACTTGCCTAAACGTTATGAAATAGTTATTTTTTTTAATTAAGCTTGAAATGGGCATTGTCTAATTAACTAAACAACCAAAAACACATATCTAAGTTTAGCTTTCTTAATGAACCAGGAAATAAATAGTTACTTCTGGTTGTTTATCAAAGTTAGCTGGTTAATTGATTCCACTTTGTAGGATACCCCTCAGTCTTACATCGGTTTTTTTGTGTGTTTTTTGTTCATTTGGGAACATCAGACCACAGGAAACTACAATAAAGTTATACCAAACTTCCTGTTTCCTGTTGTCTTCCTGTTTTCAGACTATACAGTCCAGTATGACTTGGATCAGTCTAAGAGACTGCTATGTCAACTTAAGAGTTTGGTACCTGCCATTGACTAGCCATTGCCAAAAGAACATGTGGTCCGGCAATCTGCGCATTCGGCCAGGACACTATTTTTCTGGGTTTCCAATCAGTCTTTGTTGGCTTTGAAAAAATTATCAATCCTATTGCTCATGTTTTTTCTTTCAAACATGTAATCCCAGCCAACAGTCCGTATCGGTTTTTAGAAAATCAAATCTATAAGACTAATGTTCATGTTTCCTCTCAGCTTTTCATGGCTGAGGTATTTCCAGGTCTCTCTCTCTTAAAAAAAAATAGAGTTTCATAACCTCAAGAGACTTCCTGATTTAAAAATTTACATAAAAACGTTTTTTAATTCCAGTTAATGGTCAAAGTTTGTTCAGGCCCCCTTGTGGCCGTTCTGGGGAACGATCTTTCCTCTTCTTAAAAAGGTTCTTGAGTTTGGACGACTTGGTGCTTTTGTCTTTGTCCTTGTGGTGTCTCTCGCCTCTCATCTCCGGGGGCAACGTGTTCAGGGACCGGGCGCTCCTCGGGGGCGGAACAGGAGGATTCCCTTCTCCGTCTCCTCCTTCCGTGATCCTCTGGGGCAGGTCAGGGGTCGTTGCTGGGGTGATGCAGGACTTCTCCAGGATTCCGTCATACACCAGTTCAGTCAGGTGCTCGGAGGTGTAAGGGTCAGAGGTCTGGGTTTGTTTCCATGGCGTGGACAAGGTGAGGTCAGGTTGTCCGAACTGACCCTGATCCAAAACCTGGGGACACTGACCCAACTGGGACGACCCCGCGTACGCCTCCCTGGATATCCTCCGTTTGGGGATTTCCGGGGCACCATCGACCCTGTCCGGGGAGATCTTCCCAGTGGGAGTGTCTATGGATCTGTCAATCTTATCGCTGTTTGTTCGTCTGCGAGTGTGAGAGCACATCTCGCGGTGTTCGTCTCTCGATATCTTCCTCGTGGCGGTGGAAGACGGTTCCACTGGGAACTCGATCTTCTTCCTGAGCATCTTGTGAGAAGAGCTGCTGTCCAGATGAAGCGTCAGTTTGTCTCTGGCCATCGCCATCCTCCTTTGAGTGCTGTCGGCTAAGAAGTCCTCCTCCTCGTCTCGGGATATCCTTCTCGTTGGAGTTCCAATGGCCTCCACCATTTCTTCTCTGGGCCTTGCTCTCATGGTGTTGTCGAATGAGACTTCCCCCCTGCTCTCTCTCATCATCTGTCTGGAGCCGGTGTCCAGAGACACACCCATCATGGCTGTAGATAGCAGAGACCTCTTCTTTGAGACATGAATCTCCAACGGAACCTCGTGATACTCATCTCTGGATGACTTCCTCGAGACATTGTCCATCGAATGACCCAAGATCTTTTTGGCTGCTGTGTCGGCAGAGGTGTCCATGGAAGTCTCACTTTTGACTCTTTGTATTTTTCTTGGGTCAGTGTTGTCCGCAGAAGAAGAGTCCGGCTCGTCTTTAGATGATGTCTTCGATGTGGCTGCATCCGAGGAAGCTTCCAGTTCTTCTCTAGATATCTTCCGAATGGGGGATTCCGTTCCGGAAGGTTCTGCTGACCTTCTGCTGACAGGAGGGGTCCTGTAATCGGTGTCTGAATACATCTCCCGAGAATTTCTGTAGAGAGAGAGAGAGAGAGAGAGAGAGAGAGAGAGAGAGAGAGAGAGAGAGAGAGAAGGAGAGAGAGAGAGAGAGAGAGAGAGAGAAGGAGAGAGAGAGAGAGAGAGACAGAGACAGAGACAGAGAGAGAGAGAGAGAGAGAGAGAGAGAGAGAGAGAGAGAGAGAGAGAGAGAGAGGAGAGAAAGAGAGAGAAAGAGAAAGAGAGAGATAGAGAGAGAAAGAGAGTGAGGGAGAGAAAGAGAGAGAGAAAGAGAGAAAGAGAGTGAGGGAGAGAAAGAGAGAGAGAAAGAGAGAGAGAGAGAGAGAGAGAGAAAGAAAGAAAGAAAGAAAGAGAGAGAAGGTGAGAATGAGAGAGAGAAAGATAGTGAGGGAGAAAGAGAGAGAGATAGTGAGGGAGAAAGAGAGAGAGAGAGAGAGAGAGAGAGAGAGAGAGAGAGAGAGAGAGAGAGAGAGAGAGAGAGAGAGAGAGAGAAGGTGAGAAAGAGAGAGAGAGAGAAAGAGAGAGAGAGAAGGTGAGAAAGAAAGAGAGAAAGAGAGAGAGGGAGAGAAAGGAAAAGATAAAGAAAGATTCTGTCAAGATTCATGTAGTTTCAATCATACATTGAAAATACTGTGAGTGTTCCCGTGAGTCACCTTGTAATCAGTGGGCACAGAGAAGCGTTGAAGAAAATTGCAATCAGAATTGGAATGTCAGTTTACTTCCTAAATTGACTGAATTTAAATTGTGCGACTCCACTATCCGATAAGTCACTCACCCTCTCCGCTGGGCGTTGATGAAGATCTGCTCCTCTTCCTCGAAGCAGGGGAGCGGGGTGTGGATAGGGATCAGGATATCAGGTTCGGAGGAGAAGGAGGAGGAAGAGGAGGAGGAGGCGTGTCCGGAACGCCGTTGACGACACACGGTGGAGGTAGAGCCACGAGAGCGAGGGGAGCGCTTCATTGGTGGAACTAGGGTTGCAAAGGGAAGGGAATTTTCCCGGTAACTTTAAAAAATTTCCCAGAAATATGTATTCTGGAGTTTTGCGGACACTTTTTGGGAAATGTTTGGGAATTGTTTTAATTTAGTTAATTTTATGGAAAACCTGAGACAGGAAGCAAGTACAAGGTGAGTATTTAATAATAAATAGACATGAAACAAAACAAGAACAGCATCTGGACGAGAGAAACAAAACAATATCAATGCAACAAACTGAGGAACAGACAGATATAGGGGAGGCAACACGGGGATCAAACTGAGGAACAGACAGGTATAGGGGAGGCAACACAGGGATCAGACTGAGGAACAGTCAGATATAGGGGAGGCAACACAGGGATCAGACTGAGGAACAGTCAGATATAGGGGAGGCAACACTGGGATCAGACTGAGGAACAGTCAGATATAGGGGAGGTAACACTGGGATCAGACTGAGGAACAGTCAGATATAGGGGAGGCAACACTGGGATCAGACTGAGGAACAGTCAGATATAGGGGAGGTAACACAGGGATCAGACTGAGGAACAGTCAGATATAGGGGAGGCAACACAGGGATCAGACTGAGGAACAGTCAGATATAGGGGAGGCAACACTGGGATCAGACTGAGGAACAGTCAGATATAGGGGAGGTAACACAGGGATCAGACTGAGGAACAGTCAGATATAGGGGAGGCAACACAGGGATCAGACTGAGGAACAGTCAGATATAGGGGAGGCAACACAGGGATCAGACTGAGGAACATACAGATATAGGGGAGGCAACACAGGGATCAGACTGAGGAACATACAGATATAGGGGAGGCAACACAGGGATCAGACTGAGGAACAGTCAGATATAGGGGAGGCAACACAGGGATCAGACTGAGGAACAGACAGATATAGGGGAGGCAACACAGGGATCAGACTGAGGAACAGTCAGATATAGGGGAGGTAACACAGGGATCAAACTGAGGAACAGTCAGATATAGGGGAGGCAACACAGGGATCAAACTGAGGAACAGTCAGATATAGGGGAGGCAACACTGGGATCAGACTGAGGAACAGTCAGATATAGGGGAGGCAACACAGGGATCAAACTGAGGAACAGTCAGATATAGGGGAGGCAACACAGGGATCAAACTGAGGAACAGTCAGATATAGGGGAGGCAACACTGGGATCAGACTGAGGAACAGTCAGATATAGGGGAGGCAACACTGGGATCAGACTGAGGAACAGTCAGATATAGGGGAGGCAACACAGGGATCAAACTGAGGAACAGACAGATATAGGGGAGGCAACACAGGGATCAAAATGAGGAACAGTCAGATATAGGGGAGGCAACACAGGGATCAAACTGAGGAACAGTCAGATATAGGGGAGGCAACACTGGGATCAGACTGAGGAACAGTCAGATATAGGGGAGGCAACACAGGGATCAGACTGAGGAACAGACAGATATAGGGGAGGCAACAAAGGGATCAAACTGAGGAACAGTCAGATATAGGGGAGGCAACACAGGGATCAGACTGAGGAACAGACAGATATAGGGGAGGCAACACAGGGATCAAACTGAGGAAGAGTCAGATATAGGGGAGGTAATAAAACAGTGATGAAGTCCTGGTGAGTCCAATGAAGCGCTGATGTGTGTAACGATGGTGACAGGTGTAATGATGGGCAGCAGGGAGGGTGAGCGGGAGCAGGTGTGACAGTACCCCCCCCCCCCCACCCCACCCTCTAGGGACGCCACCCGGTGTCACCTGAGCGAGCCTGACAAGCCGGCTGAGACGTGGAAACCTGACGAGCCGGCTGAGGCGTGGAAGCCTGACGAGCCGGCTGAGGCGTGGGGTGAGAGCCTGCCGAGTCAACCAAGGCTTGTGAGCCTCTCGAACCAGCTGAGGCATGGGAGCCTGACGTGCCAGCTGAGGCATGGGAGCCTGACGTGCCAGCTGAGGCGTGGGAGCCTGACGAGCCGGCTGAGGCATGGGAGCTTGACGTGCCAGCTGAGGCGTGGAAACCTGACGAGCCGGCTGAGGCGTGGAAGCCTGACGAGCCGGCTGAGGCATGGGAGCTTGACGTGCCAGCTGAGGCGTGGGAGCCTGACGAGCCGGATGAGGCGTGGGGTGAGAGCCTGCCGAGTCAACCAAGGCTTGTGAGCCTCTTGAACCAGCTGAGGCATCCCCGGTTGCTTCGGCAGCGGCACCCGGACCCGACGTCCCCAACAACAACAATAACAACAAAAAACTCCCTGACGCTTCCAATTGTGGTGTCAGCATTCTGTAAGGACAGACGCTGAGAGAGGAGAAGCAGGGAGTGAATATTTAATATAAACAGACATGAAACAAAACACGGACAGCGTCTGGACATGGGAAACATAACGACATTACTGCTGACACGGGGATCACAACTGAGGAACAGTCAGATATAGGGGAGGCAACACAGGGATCAGACTGAGGAACATACAGATATAGGGGAGGTAATAAAGCAGTGATGAAGTCCTGGTGAGTCCAATGAAGCGCTGATGTGTGTAACCATGGTGACAGGTGTAATGATGGGCAGCAGGGAGGGGGAGCGGGAGCAGGCGTGACAAAACCTATTTATGGAAAAGCTCACAAAGATCAAACTAAACCTGATTCAACTAAAGCAGCTAACCTTGAATCAGGTATGGCAGCGGTTCTCCAACCTCTCCTCAGGACCCCCAGCCATTCCAGATATTTGATCTATTCCAAAGCTAGCACACCTGATTCAACTGGTCGACTAATCATCAAGCCCTAATTCAGGGCTACAACAAAATGGTGAAACGTCTGGGGGGGGTCCCCAAGGACAGGTTTGAGAACCACTTAGGTATGTTAAATGCAGTAATGATGACTGTTAGTAAGAACGACATATTCTTTGACGAAGGGTTATTTCTCAATTAAATCTTAAAGGCTTAATGTGCAACATTCCAAACATGACTAAATGATCTCAAATCAATTGCTAAAACTCTAATTTAGATGTATTTGTTTCTACTTAACAATATGTTTAGTCTACTAATAACGCATGCATAACAACTTATCTAAGGACTTGTGTAGAGTTGCAGAGGTTGTTGAAGTAGACTCTCATTTTAACTGCCTTGAGGACCTTGTCCTTGTTGTTGCAGAGGTTGTTGAAGTAGACTCTAATTTGAACTGCCTTTAGGACCTTGTCCTTGTTGTTGCAGAGATTGTTGAAGTAGACTCTCATTTGAACTGCCTTGAGGACCTTGTCCTTGTTGTTGCAGAGATTGTTGAAGTATGCTCTCATTTTAACAGTCTTGAGGGCCTTGTCCTTGTTGTTGCAGAGATTGTTGAAGTATGCTCTCATTTTAACAGTCTTGAGGGCCGTGTCCTTGTTGTTGCAGAGATTGTTGGAGTAGACTCTCATTTGAACTGCCTTGAGTTCCTTGTCCTTGTTGTTGCAGAGGTTGTTGAAGTAGCCTCTCATTTGAACTGTCTTGAGGACCTTGTCCTTGTTGTTGCAGAGATTGTTGAAGTAGCCTCTCATTTGAACTGCCTTGAGGACCTTGTCCTTGTTGTTGCAGAGATTGTTGAAGTATGCTCTCATTTTAACAGTCTTGAGGGCCTTGTCCTTGTTGTTGCAGAGATTGTTGAAGTATGCTCTCATTTTAACAGTCTTGAGGGCCGTGTCCTTGTTGTTGCAGAGATTGTTGGAGTAGACTCTCATTTGAACTGCCTTGAGTACCTTGTCCTTGTTGTTGCAGAGGTTGTTGAAGTAGACTCTCATTTGAACTGCCTTGAGGACCTTGTCCTTGTTGTTGCAGAGGTTGTTGAAGTAGACTCTCATTTGAACTGTCTTGAGGACCTTGTCCTTGTTGTTGCAGAGATTGTTGAAGTAGCCTCTCATTTGAACTGTCTTGAGGACCTTGTCCTTGTTGCTGCAGAGATTGTTGAAGTAGACTCTCATTTGAACTGTCTTGAGGACCTTGTCCTTGTTGCTGCAGAGATTGTTGAAGTAGACTCTCATTTGAACTGCCTTGAGGACCTTGTCCTTGTTGTTGCAGAGATTGTTGAAGTATGCTCTCATTTTAACAGTCTTGAGGGCCTTGTCCTTGTTGCTGCAGAGATTGTTGAAGTATGCTCTCATTTGAACTGTCTTGAGGACCTTTTCCTTGTCGTTTCCCCTTGTATTATTGATCTTACTATTATTTGGGTGCCATGCTCCTTTGTTGTAATGCATTTTGCTTGTAGTATTTTAGTATTGTCATGATATATTAGCTATTTTATGCGCCTTCAATAAATAATATATGCACTCACTAACTGTAAGTCGCTCTGGATAAGAGCATCTGCTAAATGACTAAAATGTAAATGTAAATGTAAATGTATTTTGCTTTGAGTATTTTAGAATAGTTATATTTGCCATTGTATGTGTTACTCTGTAAATGTCCTTGGGTATCTTGAAAGCGCAAAATAAAATGTTGTATTATTATTATTATTATTAAGGGCGCACAGATCATTTTCTAATTTTCTAAAGAAATATGATAAAAGTAAAAATTCCCAAAGTTTCCAAACGGTTACACTTTATATGAACTGTCATGTATAATCCACTAAAAATGAAATAATCATTTATTAATAGAACGTAGACTATTAATAAATGAGTACTAATTAATACTGTACATATTCATGAAAGTTGTAATA
>NW_028159829.1:124932-129932 GCF_964263955.1 Coregonus lavaretus | reverse complement strand
ATCAACCGATCAACTAATCAACCAGATAATGAGTTGTCCCCTACCTCCTCCTTAGCGGAGTTCAGCTGCAGCTCTGCACTGTGTTTCTGGACGTGGCAGTACTGAACATATCAACCGATCAACCAATCAACCAGATAATGAGTTGTCCACCTACCTCTTCCTTGGCTGTGTTGAGCTGCAGCTCTGCACTGTGTTTCTTGACGTTGTAATACTGCACCTCCACCTCGTGGGTCAGCTGCAGCCAGAGCTGTAGGGCCTCCGGGACGGACCAGTGAGCCATCATGTCCTTCTCTGCCCTCTTTAACGCTCCACGCACCTAGACACACACACACAGTCACACACACACACACAGTCACACACACACACAGTCACACACACACACAGTCACACACACACACAGGAGAAGGGATGGGTTAGAGACTTCGATTGATGGATGGATTGACCGTTTTCACCAGCCTTTACCCAATGATGATAGTGTTTCCTACACTGTGGACTTGCTTCACACTGGAGATGGAACTGGTTACCAAATAGCATGTGTTTGGAAGATCAAAGGCGGTTAAAGGCCCACTCCTTAATTTGAAAAACCACCAAACAGCCCTGCCACTTGGTTTGCTATAAAGCTGAAGGCTGGGGCAGGAGAAATGTAACTTAAATTGGACACAAGGACACAAGGACACAAGGACAACCCTACCTGCTCCAGCTCCTCCTCTGCACATCTGAGGCGGCTCAGTTTGGGTTAGAGTTAGCTTAGGTAAGGTTAGGGTTAGCTATGGTTAGGTTATGGTTAGCTAAGATAAGGTAAGGTAAGGTAAGGTAAGGTAAGGTTAGGTTAGGTTAGGTAAGGTAAGGTAAGGTAAGGTAAGGTAAGGTAAGCTAAGGTTAGGTAAGGTAAGGTAAGGTAAGGTTAGGTAAGGTAAGGTAAGGTAAGGTAAGGTAAGGTTAGGTTAGGTTAGGTTAGGTTAGGTTAGGTAAGGTAAGGTAAGGTAAGGTAAGGCAAGGTAAGGTTAGGTAAGATAAGATAAGGTTAGCTAAGGTAAGGCAAGGTAAGGCAAGGTTAGGTAATGTTAGGTTAGGTAAGGTAAGGTAAGGTAAGGTTAGGTAAGGTAAGGTAAGGTAAGGTAAGGTAAGGTAGGTGGTTAGGTTAGGTTAGGTTAGGTTAGGTTAAGTAAGGTTAGGTTAGGTTAGGTTAGGTTAGGTTAGGTTAGGTTAGGTTAGGTTAGGTTAGGTTAGGTTAGGTAAGGTTTGGTAAGGTTAGGTTTGGTAAGGTTTGGTAAGGTTAGGTTTGGTAAGGTTTGGTAAGGTTAGGTTAGGTTAGGTTAGGTTAGGTTAGGTCAGGTTATGTAAGGTAAGGTAAGGTAAGGTAAGGTAAGGTAAGGTAAGGTAAGGTTAGGTTAGGTTAGGTAGGGTTAGGTTAGGTTAGGTTAGGTTAGGTAGAGTTAGGTAAGGTAAGGTTAGGTAGGGTCAGGTTAGGTAAGGTAATGTTTGGCAAGGTTAGGTAGGGTTAGGTTAGGTCAGGTTATGTAAGGTAAGGTAAGGTAGGGTTAGGTAAGGTAAGGTTATGTAGGGTTAGGTATGGTAAGGTTAGGTAAGGTTAGGTTAGGTAGGGTTAGGTAAGATAAGGTTAGGTAGGGTCAGGTTAGGTAAGGTAAGGTTTGGCAAGGTTAGGTAGGGTTCGGTTAGGTTAGGTTAGGTTAGGTCAGGTTAGGTAAGCTACTCTACCTGCTCCAGCTCCTCCTCTGCATATCTCAGTCTGCTCAGTTGACTGACGGCTCCAGCTCTGAGCTGATGGAGTCTGTATGCCTCCTCCTGAGCTCCCATGATCTCATCCCTCATCTTCTCCTCCAGGTTCTGTTTCTCCTCCGCCACGTTACGCTTCTCCTCCTGGGCCTGCTCCAGCCTGTTATCAGGACGGACATACACAGGTTAGCAGGACAAACACAGGTTAGCAGGACAAACACAGGTTAGCAGGACAAATACAGGTTAGCAGGACATACACAGGTTAGCAGGACAAACACAGGTTAGCAGGACAAACACAGGTTAGCAGGACAAACACAGGTTAGCAGGACAAACACAGGTTAGCAGGACAAACACAGGTTAGCAGGACAAACACAGGTTAGCAGGACAAACACAGGTTAGCAGGACAAATACAGGTTAGCAGGACAAACACAGGTTAGCAGGACAAACACAGGTTAGCAGGACAAATACAGGTTAGCAGGACAAACACAGGTTAGCAGGACACATACAGGTTAGCAGGACAAACACAGGTTAGCAGGACAAATACAGGTTAGCAGGACAAACACAGGTTAGCAGGACAAATACAGGTTAGCAGGACAAACACAGGTTAGCAGGACAAACACAGGTTAGCAGGACCAACACAGGTTAGCAGGACAAACACAGGTTAGCAGGACAAACACAGGTTAGCAGGACAAACACAGGTTAGCAGGACAAACACAGGTTAGCAGGACAAACACAGGTTAGCAGGACAAACACAGGTTAGCAGGACAAATACAGGTTAGCAGGACAAACACAGGTTAGCAGGACAAACACAGGTTAGCAGGACAAACACAGGTTAGCAGGACAAACACAGGTTAGCAGGACAAATACAGGTTAGCAGGACAAACACAGGTTAGCAGGACAAACACAGGTTAGCAGGACAAAACACAGGTTAGCAGGACAAACACACATTATCAGGAACAGACAGTCATAGACACTCACTGTTCCTGTAGTTCTCTGAGGCTGAGCTCAGCACTCTGCAGACTCTCTAGGTCCTTCATCATTTTAGAGATGTGGACTTTAGAAGCTTTGTTCTGGACCTGGGAGAACCAGCAGCCTCCTACACCCATCATCAAAGAAACTATCAGCAACAAGTCCTTCATGTAGTTATGGGGTGGGACCTGGAGGAGGGGAGGGGGGGGAGGAGGAGGAGGAGGAGGATGGAGGAAGGGGAGGAGAGGAAGGAGGAGGAGGAGGAGGAGGAGGAAGGGGAGGAGGAGGAATGTGGAGGAGGAGGAGGAAGGGGAGGAGAGGATGGGGAGGAGGAAAGAGAGGAGGAGGAGGAGGAGGAGGAGGGTAATAAAGATGATTTAATTTGTATAGCGCTTTTCAATATAATCAGTGGACATTACTCCCTCTTAAAATATAAACCACACCCTCTTAACATCTAAGCACACCCTCTTAACATCGAAACCACTCCCTCTTAAAATATAAACCACACCCTCAACATCTACACCACACTCTCTTGGCCTCTGTGTGTGTGTGTGTGTGTGTGTGTGTGTGTGTGTGTGTGTGTGTGTGTGTGTGTGTGTGTGTGTGTGTGTGTGTGTGTCTGTGTGTCTGTGTGTGTGTGTGTGTGTGTGTGTGTGTGTCTGTGTGTGTGTCTGTGTGTGTGTGTCTGTGTGTGTGTGTGTGTGTGTGTGTGTGTGTGTATACTGTCTACACACGTATAGGAGCACCAAACAGCACCACGTCCAGAGCCTTGATGTTGAGTTTCTGTTTGTCTCTCTGGTCCAGGATCTTCAGCTGGCCACTCAGGAACGACGGCTCATTGGCTGCTATCCTGCACACATCCCAATAACACCAGCTCTGATTAGACGGGAATACTAAAGGGTTCAATATGAAGTGATCTGATTGGACCGTGTTTCTCTTTCTGCTGTGTTATTATTAAGTGTTTCAGCTGCATGGGATTTGGTTTGTAATTGTATAGCACCGACTCAAAATACACCAAATGGACATTGTAACTAGGGTGTGTTACCTGATTGGGCAGTAAGTTTCAGTAAAAGCTTTCTGATTGGCTGCGCCCACCAGGAAGTGACTCTCTGAGGTTTCTGATTGGACGTTCTCACCTGGGGAGGGTGTGCCGTTGACTCTGAAGTCTTTAAAGTTCTTCTCGTACTGAGGCAGCTCTACAAATTCCCTGAGCCACCTCAACACCTCATCCTGAGTCCAGTTATGGACTGATAGGGAGAGGAGGAGGGAGAGAGGAGGGGGGGAGAGAGAGGGGGGAGAAGGGAGAGAGAGAGGGGAGGGGAGGGGGGAGAGAGAGAGGAAGGGGGAAAGAGAGAGAGCACGAGGGAGAGAGGTGGGAGAGTTTGGTAATGAAGAAACTGTGAATTTCTAACATATTGCATAATCACACACACACACAAAGCGTACCTTCTGAGAACTTCCAGCCCCTCCACAGTTCTTCTATGGTGATGTGCTGGTCCTCTCTGTGAAGGTTGCTGTGTTTGTTGGTCTGCTGCTGCTTCATATCTCTATGATGAACTACACAGCCAAAGAGACACACACACACACACACACACACATACACACACACAAGCACATACACACAGACCACACACACACACACACACACACACACACACACACACAGGATTATGAAAAGCTTGCAGCTTAATATCAAAAGGAAAATGTCTAACACACACAGAGAGAGATCACACCCACACTACACAACCCCACACAAACACAGAACCACGCGTGTCTAACAAACAGTTCACACATCCTTAACCTTTCTATGTTTCCACATTAGTTGACGACTGTCAACTGTACCAATGACAGGGACCAAGACGTTTTAGTTTAGAGATGAAATAGGCTGTGTGTGTGTGTGTGTGTGTGTGTGTGTGTGTGTGTGTGTGTGTGTGTGTGTGTGTGTGTGTGTGTGTGTGTGTGTGTGTGTGTGTGTGTGTGTGTGTGTGTGTGTGTGTGTTCGTGTTCGTGTTCGTGTGCGTTCCACCATCTTGGAATCTATCCTTGGCTGTAATTCGATTCTTCATGTGACGGGGACAGGAATCTCAGCCACCCTCCCTCCCATCTCCACGGTAACAGCAACCCGATCCCATGGACCATCTAACCCTGGATGACTTCTGATGAGTTCTGGAGCTCCAACAGTCCAACATTCTACAGTTCTAATCTTTATTCTAAATGGGCTTTTAGTGTCTGTGGCTAAAAACAACTAACACGACAGGAATCATGAAACAGACAGACAGACAGACAGACAGACA
>NW_028159829.1:5000-124732 GCF_964263955.1 Coregonus lavaretus | reverse complement strand
TTAGTGGTTAAGCGGGCTGAGGTCTGAAGGGTAATGGTGGCCTATGCTTCAGGTCTGAGGGGAGGTCTGTTGGGTTTAATTGGGCCTATGCTTCAGGTCTGAGGGGAGGTCTGTTGGGTTAATGGGCCTAGGCTTCAGGTCTGAGGGAGGTCTGATGGGTATGGGGCCTATGCTTCAGGTCTGAGGGGAGGTCTGATGGGTTAATGGGCCTATGCTTCAGGTCTGAGGGGAGGTCTGATGGGTTAATGGGGCCTATGCTTCAGGTCTGAGGGGAGTCTGATGGTTAATGGGGCACTATGCTTCATGTCTGTGGGAGGCTGATGGGTTAATGGGGCCTATGCTTCAGGTCTGAGGGAGGTCTGTTGGGTTAATGGGGCCTATGCTTCAGGTCTGAGGGGAGGTCTGATGGGTTAATGGGGCCTGGTTTCAGGTCTGAGGGAGGTCTGATGGGTTAATGGGGCCTGTGCTTCAGGTCTGAGGGGAGGTCTGAAGGGTTAATGGGGCCTATGCTTCAGGTCTGAGGGGAGGTCTGATGGGTTAATGGGGCCTATGCTTCATGTCTGAGGGAGGTCTGATGGGTTAATGGGGCCTATGCTTCAGGTCTGAGGGGAGGTCTGAAGGGTTAATGGGCCTATGCTTCAGGTCTGAGGGGAGGGTCTGTTGGGTTAATGGGGCCTATGCTTCATGTCTGTGGGGAGGTCTGATGGGTTAATGGGGCCTATGCTTCAGGTCTGAGGGGAGGTCTGTTGGGTTAATGGGGCCTATGCTTCAGGTCTGAGGGGAGGTCTGATGGGTTAATGGGGCCTGGGTTTCAGGTCTGAGGGGAGGTCTGATGGGTTAATGGGGCCTGTGCTTCAGGTCTGAAGGGTTAATGGGGCCTATGCTTCAGGTCTGAGGGGAGGTCTGATGGGTTAATGGGGCCTATGCTTCAGGTCTGAGGGGAGGTCTGATGGGTTAATGGGGCCTGTGCTCAGGTCTGAGGGGAGGTCTGAAGGGTTAATGGGGCCTATGCTTCAGGTCTGAGGGAGGTCTGATGGGTTAATGGGGCCTATGCTTCAGGTCTGAGGGGAGGTCTGAAGGGTTAATGGGGCCTATGCTTCAGGTCTGAGGGGAGGTCTGAAGGTGGTTAATGGGGCCTATGCTTCAGGTCTGAGGGGAGGTGTGATGGGTTAATGGGGGCCTATGCTTCAGGTCTGAGGGAGGTCTGATGGGTTAATGGGGCCTATGCTTCAGGTCTGAGGGGAGGTCTAGATGGGTTAATGGGGCCTATGCTTCAGGTCTGAGGGAGGTCTGATGGGTTAATGGGGCCTATGCTTCAGGTCTGAGGGGAGGTCTGATGGGTTAATGGGGCCTATGCTTCAGGTCTGAGGGGAGGTCTGATTGGTTAATGGGCATGCTCTGGGAAGGGAGGTCTGATGGTTAATGGGGCCTATGCTTCAGGTCTGAGGGGAGGTCTGATGGGTAATGGGGCTATGCTTCAGGTCTGAGGGGTAGTTTTCAGGTCTGTAGAAACCATCATGTTCCATCACTTACACCGTGAAGTGTCAACTACTTCGCCAGCCCTGTGGCCTTGCACGTGTGTGTGTGTGTGTGTGCCTGTGTGTATGTGTGTGTGTGTGTATGTATGCGCATGCGTGTGGTGCGTGCAAAATACTATGTGACTCTATTATTATCTAATAATATGTAATATTTCTCCAGGTATGCATGATATCAAGTGTAGTATTAACAGAGTATGAGGGACCAGATAACAGATAGATACTTTATGATGTTACTTTGACTGAAACAACAAAGTCATTCAGCTGAATCAACTCTCTAAGACTCAAGTCATGAGGGTGCTTCCTCATGTGGTGTGGTCCATCTCAGTCTGGATGTGTTCCACATCTGGAGTCTAACATTACCCATCAGACCTGGATGGACTAGTTCAAGTCAAGAGGTGTGTTAACTGTAACATGAGAGTGCAGGGCGTAGTTGTGCTTGTATCCTTTATGGTTGTTAAATTGCTAGACCCTCCCCTTCATGTCACACAACATGGGTTTCCGGAGAAAAAGACAAACATCCACGATCGCTACACTCGTGACATCGCTGGTAATGTCCTTTCATGGTAAACTACATCTAGTCATGAACACGGAAATACGCAGCAAAGACCTTGTTACTCAAAGACCCAGCTACTCTCTGACAGTCACCATCAGACCATCAGACCACCAGATGGACAGGCTGTGTCTGATTGCATTCTTATGTGAGTAACTAGTTTTACTGGGCCTTATAGCTGAATGATAGCTGATTTCTTGATGTGGTTTTATGGTTGACTAGATTTGTTATTGTGATGTTTGCTATATTTTTACATGCAGAGAACTTTACATGAACCAAATGGCAATTTGTAGTTCTTCCTAACACTGTTCCTCTGCTACCTGTAGGTGTGTTTCCTCCAGTCAGTTCATCCTAACACTGTTCCTCTGCTACCTGTAGGTGCTGTTTCCTCCAGTCAGTTCATCCTAACACTGTTCCTCTGCTACCTGTAGGTGCTGTTTCCTTCCAGTCAGTTCAGCCTAACACTGTTCCTCTGCTACCTGTAGGTGCTGTTTCCTCCAGTCAGTTCATCCTAACACTGTTCCCTCTGCTACCTGTATGTGCTGTTTCCTCCAGTCAGTTCATCCTAACACTGTTCCTCTGCTACCTGTAGGTGCTGTTTCCTCCAGTCAGTTCATCCTAACACTGTTCCCTCTGCTACCTGTAGGTGCTGTTTCCTCCAGTCAGTTCATCCTAACACTGTTCCTCTGCTACCTGTAGGTGCTGTTTCCTCCAGTCAGTTCATCCTAACACTGTTCCTCTGCTACCTGTAGGTGCTGTTTCCTCCAGTCAGTTCATCCTAACACTGTTCCTCTGCTACCTGTAGGTGCTGTTTCCTCCAGTCAGGATTGGGATCTCTGCATCAGAGGTGGAGCTGAGAGTCAGACCAGAGACAACATCACTCTCTACTGTGACTGTATCATAACTACTGGAGTATACATTATGTGGTATAGGAACTGTTCTCACAAGTACCAGCCACCTCTTGTTATTTCAACTAAGGTTTTGATTAACAACCTTTAACTGGATATATGCGGTGTGGAACCCCTCTAACAAACTCCTGGGATCTACTGATTGAGAACATCACAGAATCTGACCTGGGACTCTACTACTGTGGGACTATGGAGTACAAGATGGAGGATGATGGGAAAGGAGGTATTAAACAGAAAGGGGTCTATCACTATGGAAACATCATCACTAGGATTTCACTTGGTAAGAACAATATTATTCTATATATAGATCTTCTGGCTGTATCTTTAGTATTATTCATATTGTATTAGTATTGGTGGTGTCTGGGTTCCTTGAATGGAGAGGTTCAGTTGTAAGGAACGCCAAAGAAAATGTATGTTATTTTGAATCAATCATCCGAGGCTGATCAATAAATAATACATATAATTAAATAATAATTAAAACATTGCCTCAAGATCATCTTTAAACATCCATTCAGCAGTAGACAATCTAAGAATGTATTTCTGTTTGTGTTTAATGTTTTGTCCAGACGTCAGTCCTCCTGAGTCCTCCTCCTCCCTCCTCCTGAGTCCCTCCTCCTCCCCTCCTCCTGAGTCCTCCTCCTCCTCTCCTGATGTAGACTGTGGACTGTGTTGGATGTTTGCTGTTCAGTCTGAGTCCTGTGTCTGCTCTCCTCTCTCTTCCTGTGGTCTACTACTTCTGCAGAACAACAGGTACACTCACTCTCTCACGCTCTATGTCAGGATTCAACTTTTCACTCATGCATTTTTTAAGTCATTTATTTAAGCCACCCCGTCTTGCTGTAAGTAATCAAGAAGCCGCCCCCAGGAGAGACAAAGGGTATTAGCCTGAACTCTTGGTTCAACCCCGGCTCGTTCCCGGGATTTGCCTACGGGGCGCCACAGGGGTCACAGTCTGGTTTCAGTCCTGATAAGATAAGACAACTGTAGAATCTGACCCGAACAAAGGTCAGATGCCCATTTCACACACACACACGAACCCAGTGAGAGGAACCAATTCAGTTCTCGCACAGCAATAGCGATCTACCAATCTAAAACCCATATCAATGTAAAATCCACATCACCAATCAACCATCATCAATCAATCAAATATTCTTTCAAATTCTCTGGTAAACTAATGTAGACCAGGTTAAATAGACAGTTCAATATCAGATGTGTTTCTTTACTTGTTGTTTTAATGGTGATAACTCTTCCTCTGCAGCTGCAGCTGAGACTCAGGTTCCTCTGAACAGGACTACCACCAGGGGAAGTGACAGCAGAGAGAAGGTGTAGTCAGTATGGGTGTTGTAGTTCTTTGACTTGTGGCCATCTCTATTTGTAGTCCATGTTATTTGTAACCCAGTACTCTTCAAAGCAGTGGCAAGTATAGTAATTAAAACTCAAGGAATTAGCAGTTAAACATAATAATATGATGAATTACATGAAATAATCATAATGTATGATTATATATTAGTAACATTAACAGTTTAATTGTAAAGTCTCTCTCTCTCTCTCTCTCTCTCTCTCTCCTCTCTCTCTCTCTCTCTCTCTCTCTCTCTCTCTCTCTCTCTCTCTCTCTCTCTCTCTCTCTCTCTCTCTCTCTCTCTCTCTCTCTCTCTCTCTCTCTCTCTCTCTCTCTCTCTCTCTCTCTCTCTCTCTCTCTCTCTCTCTCTCTCTCTCTCTCTCTCTCTCTCTCTCTCTCTCTCTCTCTCTCTCTCTCTCTCTCTCTCTCTCTCTCTCTCTCTCTCTCTCTCGCAGGAGGAAGGAGATCTGTGTTATGCCTCGTTGGATATCCGTCAGGGACAGAGGAGACCAAAGAAGAAGAAGAGAGTCCAGAACTCTGACTTCAGTACCTACACAGCCATCAATACCAGCAGAGTGAGACCTATACCAGCAGAGTGTGAGACCTATACCAGCCATCAATACCAGCAGAGTGTGAGACCTATACCATCCATCAATACCAGCAGAGTGTGAGACCTATACCAGCCATCAATACCAGCAGAGTGTGAGACCTATACCAGCCATCAATACCAGCAGAGTGTGAGACCTATACCAGCCATCAATACCAGCAGAGTGTGAGACCTATACCATCCATAAATACCAGCATAGTGTGAGACTTTAAGCATCATAGACTTAACTGGGAGGACAAGGATTTTGATATTTTTACCAGTTTTTTTTATTTTTGATGGAATAATTTTAACTTCCAATATATTTGTCTCTCGCTCAACGACAATGACAATGAGTTTAGAATTTATTTCTATTATTTTGTATCTTTTTTTGCCTTTTATAATTATTACAATTGATGTTTTTAAGCTTGCATTAATTTGACTGTAGAACGCACCTGCATTGAATCTATCAGAGTAAAATAATATTTTCAAAACTTCAGGAAATATGGTCATATATATTTTTGTAAAGTGAACAGATATGTTTTAAATGTACCTTGAATAAATATTGATTTAGTTTAATTTGATTTACTGATTTTACTTTCATTGCCGTAAGCATTTGGAATTGATTATAAAATTAGGTGTGGTGAAATGTGAAGACACTGCTTGTATCAAAAACAGATAAAGTAACAGCGCTACTTCCAAGACAGATGATCCAAGACTGACTTAGTTTACACCTATGGAACATTTTGGTTTTGCCCTAGCACTACACAGCTGAATCAACGCTTGATGATTAACTGATAATTTAAATATTTAAATGTGCACCCCTTGGGGTCCGCAGGACCAAGTTTGGGAAATTCTGCTCTATGGTCTCCTCAATGTTAAGGTCATACCATTCTGTTTGGAAAGGCTCCAGCAACCTTTCAGAGGTTTTTGTTTGAGGGTGTGGCTTAGACAATTAGCAGGTGTGGCTAACATATTAAGAGGGTTGGCTTAGAAGTGACGAGGGTGTGACTCTTAGGCTAAGAAGGTGTGGCTTAGATGCTAAGGGGGTGTGTCTTTAGAGGAAGACAGATGCTGAACAGAACCACAGCACAGTTTCTGTGGTTTCATACAAACACCTAGCCTATGGTTGAAGTTTACTCAAAGTAGCTCAGTAAAGCTTTCAACCACATTCTCAATAGAGATACATAGAGAAGTCAGGTGAATTATACCACAGAACATTATAATCTCAGAAAAACATCATTTTATTTTACAAATATAATAATAATAATAATTTATTATAATTATGTATTTATGGTCTGAGCTGGGTCCTGGTGGTGGTCTCCAGAGCTCTGTTTCTGTTCCTCATTCCTGCTGCCTTCTGGGTCGGGAAAACACACAGTGGGACAGGACATGGGGATATTCATATCAGTTTTTGTTAACTTAACTTCTCATCAAGTACAGTGATATAACAACAGTTTAACATGTTGTGTTGTTGTGTTAAAACCAGGAGTTGGTAAGGAGAGGAGAGAAGTCCAGAAAAGAGGCAGAGACCAGTCATTCTCCAGGTCTGTAGTGAATTGAACTTCTCTTCTACGTGTCCAATGAGATCAGCATGAAACTGTTGTCATGTGATTTCATCACACCATCATCTGCTGGTCTGTCTCATTCTTTCTCTATTACCCAGATGGTTTTTATTGCTTTATTTTTGTGAATTTTTAGTAAGGGCTATTTAACACAGAAATGGTTTATCCTTTTAAAATTGTAGTTTTTATTTTTTATCTATTTTATTTTATAAAGGTTTTTTACCATTTGAAAATGTCTACAAAATTATAGTTGTATTGTAATGGATTTGTAATTTTAGATTTAGCTACTTTTCATGTATGATTTGTATTTGTAATGGTTATCTTCTGGAATGAAATGGCTATTTTTTCAGAGATTCTCCTGTTCTGTTTTATAATCAACCTGATTTCACTATGTAACTCTATTGAGAATGTGGTTTCACTGAAATCTTTACAGAGCTACATTTAAGACACTTAAAATGTTGAACCATAGGCCACGTCAGGGCTCTCCAACCCTGTTTGTGGAGAGCTACCCTCCTGTAGGTATTCGCTCCAACCCCAGTTGTAACCAACAGGACGGTAGCTTTACAGGAACAGGGTTAAAGATTCCAGGGCGACGTGTTTGTATGAAACCACAGAAACTACTGTGGTTCTAATCAACAACGCTGTCTTCCTCTTAAGCCACGCCCCATTAGCTCCTAAAACCACACCCCTTCGGTTCTAAGCCACACCAAGTAACATTTAAATCACGCCCCTTAGCCTCCATGCTCTGGTTATGCATATTTGTCATCCTCTAAAGCCACACCCTCTTTGTCTCTAAGCCACACCCTCTTCACCTCTAAATCACAACTCTTCACATCTAAGCCACACCCTCAAATACCTCAAAGGTTTGCTGGAGAATTTGTCAAACCAAATAGCATGACCTTGTACTCAGAGACCTTAAGGGGAGACAAAGAAATGATGACATGAAATCAAATTAAACTGAATCAATATTTGCATTTACATTTATTCAGCTCCATTAACACATCAATACACTTACAAATGAAATACAATTAATTTTCACAACTACAATTACAAAACAACAACTACATCAAAAGCTATTACACCATATTCCCTGAGCTTAAAAACATTTTCCAAATCAATTTCGTTATTCTTATTAAAAGGCTACAAACAAAAGTTAAAAAAGAAATCACTAGTATGAAACGGTTTAAAACAAGTAAAAAATGCATTAAAATATTCCCCCCCATAATTAAGTAACTCTTAAAAATATCAAAACTGTCGTTGTCACACCTTCCCAGCTATATTGGTATTTGTCTCACACTCTGCTGGTATTGATGGCTGGTACAGGTCTCACACTGCTGGTATTGATGGAGGGTATAGGTCTCACACTGCTGGTATTGATGGATGGTATAGGTCTCACACTCTGCTGGTATTGATGGCTGGTATAGGTCTCACACTCTGCTGGTATTCATGGCTGGTATAGGTCTCACACTGCTGGTATTCATGGCTGGTATAGGTCTCACACTCTGCTGGTATTGATGGTTGGTATAGGTCTCACACTCTGCTGGTATTGATGGCTGGTATAGGTCTCACACTCTGCTGGTATTGATGGCTGGTATAGGTCTCACACTCTGCTGGTATTGATTTACATTTACATTTAAGTCATTTAGCAGACGCTCTTATCCAGAGCGACTTACAGTTAGTGAATACATTATTTATTTATTTTTTTTTATTTTATTTTTTTTATACTGGCCCCCTGTGGGAAACGAACCCACAACCCTGGCGTTGCAAACGCCATGCTCTATCAACTGAGCTACATCCCTGCCGGCCATTCCCTCCCCTACCCTGGACGACGCTGGGCCAATTGTGCGCCGCCCATGAGTCTCCCGGTCGCGGCCGGCTGCGACAGAGCCTGGATTCGAACCAGGATCTCTAGTGGCACAGTTAGCACTGCGCAGCAGTGCCTTAGACCACTGCGCCACTCAGGAGACGATGGTTGGTATAGGTCTCACACTCTGCTGGTATTGATGGATGGTATAGGTCTCACTCTGCTGGTATTGATGGATGGTATAGGTCTCACACTCTGCTGGTATTGATGGATGGTATAGGTCTCACTCTGCTGGTATTGATGGATGGTATAGGTCTCACACTCTGCTGGTATTGATGGCTGGTATAGGTCTCACTCTGCTGGTATTGATGGATGGTATAGGTCTCACTCTGCTGGTATTGATGGCTGGTATAGGTCTCACACTCTGCTGGTATTGATGGATGGTATAGGTCTCACACCCTGCTGGTATTGATGGCTGGTATAGGTCTAACACTCTGCTGGTATTGATGGATGGTATAGGTCTCTCTCTCTGCTGGTATTGATGGCTGGTAAAGGTCTCCCTCTGCTGGTATTGATGGATGGTATAGATCTCACACCCTGCTGGTATTGATGGCTGGTATAGGTCTCACCCTGCTGGTATTGATGGATGGTACAGGTCTCCCACTCTGCTGGTATTGATGGCTGGTATAGGTCTCACACTCTGCTGGTATTTATGGCTGGTATAGGTCTCACACTCTGCTGGTATTGATGGATGGTATAGGTCTCACACTCTGCTGGTATTGATGGCTGGTATAGGTCTCTCTCTGCTGGTATTGATGGATGGTATAGGTCTCTCACTCTGCTGGTATTGATGGATGTTATAGGTCTCACACTCTGCTGGTATTGATGGATGGTATAGGTCTCACACTGCTGGTATTGATGGATGGTATAGGTCTCACTCTGCTGGTATTGATGGATGGTATAGGTCTCACCCTGCTGGTATTGATGGATGGTATAGGTCTCACTCTGCTGGTATTGATGGCTGGTATAGGTCTCACTCTGCTGGTATTGATGGATGGTATAGGTCTCACACTCTGCTGGTATTGATGGCTGTGTAGGTACTGAAGTCAGAGTTCTGGACTCTCTTCTTCTTCTTTGGTCTCCTCTGTCCCTGACGGATATCCAACGAGGCATAACACAGATCTCCTTCCTCCTGAGAGAGAGAGAGAGAGAGAGAGATTTTACAATGAATCTGTTAATGTTATTTATATGTAATCATACTTTATGATTATTTCAAGTAAATCATCATATTATTATGTTTTACTGCTTATTCCTTTAGTTTTTAATTAGTATACTTGCCACTGCTTTGAGTAGTACTGGGTTACAAATCACATGGACTACAAATAAAGATGGCCACCAGTCAAAGAACTACAACACAAATTCTGACTATACCTTCTCTCTTCTCTCAGTTCCCCTGGTGGTAGTCCTGTTCAGAGGAACCTGAGTCTCAGCTGCAGCTGCAGAGGAAGAATTATCACCATTAAAACAACAAGTAAAGAACACATCTGATATTGAGCTGTCAATTTAACATGGTTTACATTAGTTTACCAGAGTATTTGAAAGAAGTTTGATTGATTGATTGAATGATGTTTGATTAGTTGGATCATTGATTGATTGATTATTTAATTGATTGATTGAGTTGGAGAGTATTACAGATTAAGTGAGAGTGAGTGTATTCTGACTTTTTAAATACAATAGTGACTTTTATCAAATAAAGGAATTAGTAAAAGAGTGCTATAAAAGAGTGAAGGAGCATATACAGCTTGTAAATAATGACTTAACAATGAATGAGTGACTAAGTGACTCCTGACAGAGAGTGAGAGAGTGAGTGTACCTGTTGTTCTGCAGAAGGAGTAGACACAAGCAGAGGAGAGGAGGGAGGAGAGGAGAGCAGACACAGGACACAGACTGAACAGCAACATCCAACACAGTCCACAGTCTACATCAGGAGAGGAGGAGGGGGACTCAGGAGAACTGACGTCTGGACAAAACACAGGTATAAATTAAGAACCTTGTCTCTCATTGAGATTACTTTTCTCTGGCAATATAGGTGTAAAGTACTTAAGTAAAAATACTTCAAGTACTTTTTGAGTAGTTTTTTGGGGGTATCTGAACTTTACTATTTATATTTTTGACAACGTTCACTTCACTACATTCCTAAAGAAAAGATGTACCTTTTACTCCATCCATTTTCCCTGACACCCCAAAGTACTTGTTACATTTCAAATGCTCAGGCAGGACAGCAATATGGTCCAATTCACGTACCTATCAATATAACAAGTTGTCATCCCTGTGATCTGGCGAACGCACTAAATCAAAATACTGCGTGTGTGATATCTGAGGATTGGAGTGTCTGTCCATGAATTTAAAAAACAAGACAATTGTGTCGTCTGGTAAGGAATAATAATAATAATAATAATAACGCATAATAAGGAATTTGATAGCGTTTACTTTTACTCAAGACAATTTAATACTTTTTCCACAACTTACTGAACAAAAATATAAATGCAACATGCAACAATTTAAACGATTTTACTAAGTTACAGTTCATATAAAGAAATCAGTCAGTTGAAATAAATAAATTAATTAGGCCCTAATCAATGGATTTCACATGACTGGGCAGGGGTGCAGCCATGGGTGGGACTTTCACTTTTACTTAAGTCATTTTCTATTAAGGTATCTTTACTTTTGACTAAAGTAGACAATGTAGTGCTTTTTCCACCACTGAATTGTAAATATATTTTTTACACTAAGATACAGTGGAAAAACAAGATTTTTTTTTTTTTTTTACCAAATGAAAGTCTGGTGACGACATTTCCATGCTGGTAGACCTCGTTGCCATAAATCGCTTTTTCTTTGCCTTGGAGAAACCCTTCCATGTTCAGCACAGTTTTCTTCAAACTCCCACAGTAGTAGATTCCCAGGTCAGATTCAATAACGTTTTCAATTAATAGATCATAGGAGTGATTAGAGGGGTTCCACACCGGAGTGAAGCGAGGGGAAAACATTTGGTTTATAACTGGCATAACAAGAGTAGGTTGGTGCTCATGAGAACAATTCCTGAACCACACATTGTATTGTACCACATCTACTCCAATGGAAACACTGCAGTCGCAGTAGAGAGTGATGTTGTCTCCTGGTCTGACTCTCAGCTCCACCTCTGATGCAGAGATCCCATCCTGACTGGAGGAAACAGCACCTACAGGTAGCAGAGGAACAGTATTAGGATGAACTGACTGGAGGAAACAGCACCTACAGGTAGCAGAGGAACAGTATTAGGATGAACTAACTGGAGGAAACAGCACCTACAGGTAGCAGAGGAACAGTGTTAGGATGAACTAACTGGAGGAAACAGCAACAGGAAGCAGAAAAACTGAATACAATTTTGATATCATAAACATCTGTACAGGCAAATATGTACTAGATGTTATTCACCACAGTCATCACAATAATAAGAAATCAGCTATCATCCAGCTATTAGAACCAGTAAAACAAAGTTACTCACATAAGATGAGAGCAACACACAGCCTGTCCATCTGGTGGTCTGATGGTCTGATGGTGACTGTCAGAGAGTAGCTGGGTCTTTGAGTAACAAGGTCTTTGCTGCGTATTTCCGTGTTCATGACTAGATATACTTTACCATGAAAGGGCATACGAGCAGCGATTGGTTCGATCGAGTGGAAAGTTTTCAGCTTGTGGTCCTTTTCTCTGAAACCCATGTTGTGACATGAAGAGGAGGGTCTAGCATCGAGGTAAACAGGTTTCACACCAACATGACGTCAATGGAAAATATTCAGCTTTAAGTTGGTCACTGTAGACAGCAACACCTAACTAGCAGCACCTGGTCAAGTCAACCTGCTGCAACATCATCAAATACAACATGAAGAACCAAACACTCATTCTGGTGTCTATTTTGACCCCCTAAGAAAAGACTGTTGAGACAGAGACCTATCTTGAGACAAGAGGTCTTATCACAGAGACCTATCTTGAGACAGAGACCTATCTTGAGACAGACCTATTCTGAGACAGAGACCTATCCTGAGACAGATACCTATCCTGAGACAGATACCTATCCTGAGACAGATACATATTCTGAGACAGAGACCTATCCTGAGACAGAGACCTATCTTGAGACAGAGACCTATCTTGAGACAGAGACCTATCTTGAGACAGAGACCTATCCTGAGACAGAGACCTATCCTGAGACAGAGACCTATCTTGAGACAGAGACCTATCTTGAGACAGAGACCTATCTTGAGACAGAGACCTATCTTGAGACAGAGACCTATCTTGAGACAGAGACCTATCTTGAGACAGAGACCTATCTTGAGACAGAGACCTATCTTGAGACAGAGACCTATTCTGAGACAGAGACCTATCCTGATACAGAGACCTATCTTGAGACAGAGACCTATCTTGAGACAGAGACCTAAGGTTGGCCTATATAACTGCATCCTGCCAGTATTAATGTTTGATTTATCAAATGATGAACATCCAGTAATCATAGCATTTAAATCCTCACCATGATCTGTATGAGCTAATTGAGGCATCCCAAAATTATTATTTATCCACCACACATCTAGGCCTCACCAATGTTGGAAACCCTGAATTGAATGCAGCAAGAAATTACAATCAGAAACTACAATAACCATGATGCTCTGGAGAGGATGTGATGGTACATTCAAGTCAATTATAGTTTAAGAGCTATGCCATTTGTAGTTCTTTATCTTTGTGGATGTAGTTTTGTATCTAACAATCTCTTTTTCTTCAGGATTAGTGGGAAAACAAATAGGACATAGACAGAGATATGATGCACTCAGTGAGAACATGTGTGACATCATCAGGAGAATAGCAGCACCATGGGTGAACAACTACTTATAACTTGGATGTACTCTCTTCCTCAGGCCAAATGGTAGACAGACAAACAGACAAACAGAGAGACAGACATCACCATGGCAACTGCAACAGGATGTCAGTGTGGGTTTCCTGTGTACTGATTGTGTCTTCTCAGCCAATCAGTGACTAGCTCTTATATGAGTACTTTAACGCCAACGTCATAATATCAGACTTACCAACATTAGTAGTGGTCAATGTATGTATCTGTTTACATGAGTGCACATATATGTGGATATATTGGAGTGTGTCCATATGATTGTATATCATATATAGTCCTATGTCTGTGGTTGTGGTTTACTCAGCTAGTGCTGCTGCTCTGTAGGGGAGGGGTTAAGGGGGGCTGGGTTTCAGGTCTGAGGGGAGGACTGAGGGGTTAAGGGGGGCCTGGGTTTCAGGTCTGAGGGGAGGACTGAGGGGTTAAGGGGGGCCTGGGTTTCAGGTCTGAGGGGAGGACTGAGGGGTTAAGGGGGGCCTGGGTTTCAGGTCTGAGGGGAGGACTGAGGGGTTAAGGGGGGCCTGGGTTTCAGGTCTGAGGGGAGGACTGAGGGGTTAAGGGGGGCCTGGGTTTCAGGTCTGAGGGGAGGACTGAGGGGTTAAGGGGGGCCTGGGTTTCAGGTCTGAGGGGAGGACTGAGGGGTTAAGGGGGGCCTGGGTTTCAGGTCTGAGGGGAGGACTGAGGGGTTAAGGGGGGCTGGGTTTCAGGTCAGAGGGGAGGACTGAGGGGGGCCTGGGTTTCAGGTCTGAGGGGAGGACTGAGGGGTTAAGGGGGGCCTGGGTTTCAGGTCTGAGGGGAGGACTGAGGGGTTAAGGGGGGCTGGGTTTCAGGTCAGAGGGGAGGACTGAGGGGGGCCTGGGTTTCAGGTCTGAGGGGAGGACTGAGGGGTTAAGGGGGGCCTGGGTTTCAGGTCTGAGGGGAGGACTGAGGGGTTAAGGGGGGCTGGGTTTCAGGTCAGAGGGGAGGACTGAGGGGGGCCTGGGTTTCAGGTCTGAGGGGAGGACTGAGGGGTTAAGGCAGGTGTTCAAACCTTTTTGGCCCACCACCCCATATTGATATTAGATTTGTTTTATCTAAGAGATATAAGAAAGATTAGGAAACACATATATATATATATATATATATATATAATTATATTTTACATGTATTTAACCCCTTACCTTCAGACGAGTCTCCTGAGGCCTATGGGTGTCAAAGAGCAAAAACATGTATGTGTTCCTGAGAGTCTAATCTTTCAATTGAGGAGTCATACTAGTTTGTAGGCCAAACCGTTGGACCCTACATACGATTTTGTGAGAAGACCGATTTTCGGGAATGTCTCATGGTCCGACAAACACCGCTCTAGCTCCGTCACCTTTCACAGCAGATGCAGAAATGGGACAGGGAGGATAAGGTGGATTGAGACGCATCCAATGCAACAACAAAAAAACGGTGGGATTTTTCTGGGGATTGTTTTATTATGCTAATTGGATTTCCGAGGGGGCGACGATATCGACCATAGGGCGCTAAAGGGCCTTACACAACCTATGCAAACAGTGACAGAGCGTCGTATATGATCCATTCCAAAAATGTCTCTTCGCAAAAGTATGTAGAACTAAATCGAAAACTACGCTCCGTCGTTGCGTTTGCGTAAAGTGCGTAGCCGCCTTAACATTAATCGTCATAAGTTGAGATGGCCAAGCTCATGTCAAAAGGTGTGAACATGAGGGCAGGGCAGTAGTGGTGCGTCTATCCATCATACTGACGCTGTTACTGAAAGACCCAGTTACACTCACCATCAGACCAGGAGATGGACAGGATGTGTGTCGCTCTGATTGCATTCTTAAGTGGGTAAACCTTTGTTTCACTGGGCCTTATTGCTGCATGATAGCCAATTTCTTTGTAGTTTCATGGGTTGACAAGATTTATGCTATTATTGTGATGACTGTGATAAAAACATGACGTTTATATTTGAAGGGTTGCATTCCAAAACGCCATATCCATTTTCAGAAATGTTGGTAAATTGACATTAATTAAAAACACATCTTGTGAAAGAGAGCTATTTTTTCAACTTACCATTACACATGGGCTAGTGAAAAGACAGACATGATTTTGTTTTGAAATATATAGCAAGGTCATTTTATTTTAGAGACAAATAATCATGTTTTGTGGCAAAAAGCTATATATCCACCCCAAACAGAACCAACGTGTAGCTCAGTTGGTAGAGCATGGCGCTTGCAACGCCAGGGTTGTGGGTTCAATTCCCACAGGGGGGCAGTATGAAAATGTATGCACTGGATAAGAGTGCATGCTAAATGACTAAAATGTAAATTAAAGTCTATCGCAATTAATTTTCCGGTCAAGGGTGAGTTGATTCTCCTTGTCGGAGTGACACAGCAGCCTGACCTGTTTGCAGCCAGTAGCCTATTTTTGTTTCCGTCCCTGGATCTTGACTCTCTCCTTTTCATGAGCTCATTTAGAAAGTTTCCTCTTTCGACCAAAAGGAATCGATATCACAGCCTCCAAACTGTCGAAGGGGTCCACAACCAAGAGCTCAAGGCTGAGAGTCCGCATACATAGGTTCGGTTTGTTTCGAGCAATACTCCGCAAGGCGAAGTTAACGTCTGTGCTCGCATACTCACTTAAAATACCTTCGCTTGAAAAACGGAAAACAAGCGGCAATATTACTGTTTGTCCCTCTTGAGACCACTGAGGTAGGCTATAGCTGGAGACGCAACAACATAACACTTCCTCGAAGTAGTCAGAATCAATCTGTCAATTGTTTGAGTTTTTTGCAGAAGTCTTAGTCGCGCAATTTTATGTCTAACAAAGACGTTTGGTGCAGTATTTCTCAAGTGAAAAAATGTCATCTGTCTAACGACAAACACTTCATTGAAGAATCACTACTGTTGACCAATCACCAACGAAGGGGCGTAGACTCCGGCTACAAAAACGTCAGTTTGCCTCATAGAGAATGATAGAGGCCTGTAGCGGAAACTACATCGCCATTGAGGGCTTCCACCATGCTTTCGCCATTTTAAAGTAGTCAACTGGGTGGGGATTTCAATGGGTTGTAGCCCTCAATGGCGCTGCTCATGCTGTCACAGACGCTATAATGGCACAGATACAAAGATGAGTCCTCTATCTATCTCTATGGCTTGCCTAAAGAAAAAAATGTGGTGTGCAGTGTGCGCTAACGCTGCCTTCACGCGGTATTCGGTGCATGTGACAAATATTTTTTTCCCAATATTCTCTCATTGATCCGAGACAGGTGTCCGTCATCATGACATGTGGCACTTTGGGGTTTTCATCTAGTAGAATTCGCTGCACACTATTGAGGAAGATAATCGTTTTTCGAGTCCCACGTGTGACTGACAACCACTGATAATCAGCTGAAGGGACACACTGTATCAAAATGAACTAATGGTGGGAATGCAATTTCATTCTCAGTAGGATGAGGGTAGTATGCTGCAGGGGTGAACTGGGACAAGGAATCGGCCCTGGCATTTCATCCACACCAGCCCACATCACTGCACCAACTTTCTGAGTGAGGTCACAATGTAGAATGTGCTCTTTCTAAGTTTATAGGCCCCCTTTCCATTTTTTACAATCCATTTATCTTGGCTTTTTGGTTACTACATAATTCCATATGTGTTATTTCATAGTTCTGATGTCTTCACTATTATTAAACAATGTAGAAAATAGTAAAAATAAAGAAAAACCCTGGAATGAGTAGGTGTTCTAACACTTTTGACCGGTAGTGTATATATATCTTAACAGGCAGCTGTTGTTTACGAAGCATGTGATAAATACAATTAAATTGTATTTGAACAGTGGTCGTGTTTTTTTCACGCAGAAAAAAAGAACACGAAATGTCCTGCTGCGTTTCGTAAATGTCAGATCTATGTAAAATGCTGTCTGCTGATAGATTGATCTGACTTTACAAAACGCATCAGGATATTTCTTATGTGTTCTTGGCTTCAGACAAATGCTGTGCTTCAGTTGCACTTCTCTGCTCGGATGAGAATTTACGAACAGGCATTCTATCATCAGACAGCGTTCTGACTGATGTGGAGCTACTTTTCTTCGGTACTTTTCTCAGTGTAGCCTAGGTCAAATGTAAGATTAACTTCAAGCAAAACATTAGGAAATGTAATTTATTTTTTATTTTTTATGTGATAAGCATTAGAAATATGATGGCTATTGTTATTTACTACGACACTATGCATCGTTTTTGCCAAAAATACCTTGTTTTTTCATCGTAAGGTCATTTACTTGTGTGGCTGCTAGCCAAATAGTGTTGCACTTCTTCTTCGTTTGGATTTTATGGCAGTGTGCATACCAGTATTAGGTGCATTACCGCCACCTACCGGGCTGGATTCTGATGAGATTATGGAGGTGTTTCTAGATTCTGCGCTCTAGTCTACATGAATGGAGGAAGGAAATTATGTCTAAGTGGATTACAGTTTGTTGAGAAAGGTGTTCAACAGGGGTTGAACAGTAGTCATATACATCGATCCTAATAATCCTCACTAATCATGAAACTGTGATGACAGCGGTCCAGTCGCCATGAACCATGCGCCAGGCTCCAAGTTTAAACTGCTATGTATGGTCTGTGTTCCATAATGATTCAAGCAGGCTACATGTCTCAAATTATTGTCCAACTTGCAATATGTTAGCTTAATATGATCCACTATTGCTTGCGATCCTCAGGAACAGCCACACGAACATGACAGAGGAAAGACAGGTAAACTAACAATGGAATGGAATGATGCAAAATGTTTTTAAAAACGAACACTAAAGTGACAGTTATAAATGTACACTGAGTATACAAAACATTAAGAACACCTGCTCTTTCCATGACATAGACTGACCAGGTGAATCCAAGGGAAAGCTATGATCCCTTATTGATGTCGCTTGTTTAAATCCACTTCAATCAGTGTAGATGAAGGAGGAGACAGGTTAAAGAGGGTGAATGGGCAAGACAAGAAATGTAAGTGCCTTTGAAAGGGTATGGTAGTAGGTGCCAGGCACACCGGTTTGTCAAGAACTGCAATGCTGCTGGGTTTTTCATGCTCAGTTTCCCATGTGTATCAAGAATGGTCCACCACCCAAAGGACATCCAGACAACTTGACATAACTGTGGGAAGCATTGTACAGTATGTAACATGGGCCAGCATCCCTGGGGAACACTTTCGACACCTTGTAATCTTTGCAGATTTATTCCCCCAAAAAAAACCGGAAATATCACATTTACATAAGTATTTAGACCCTTTACTCAGTACTTTGTTGAAGCACCTTTGGCAGTGATTACAGCCTCGCGTCTTCTTGGGTATGACGCTACAAGCTTGGCACACCTGTATTTGGGGAGTTTCTCCCATTCTTCTCTGCAGATCCTCTCAAGCTCTGTCAGGTTGGATGGGGAGCGTCGCTGCACAGCTATTTTCAGGTCTCTCCAGAGATGTTCTATCAGGTTCAAGACAGGGCTCTGGCTGGGCCACTCTAGGACATTCAGAGACTTGTCCCGAAGCCACTCCTGCGTTGTCTTGGCTGAGTGCTTAGGGTCATTGTCCTGTTGGAAGGTGAACCTTCGCCCCAGTCTGAGGTCCTGAGCACTCTGGAGCAGGTTTTCATCAATGGAGCTCTCTGTACTTTGCTCCGTTCATCTTTCCCTCGATCCTGACTAGTCTCCCAGTCCCTGCCGCTGAAAAACATCCCCACAGCATGATGCTGCCACCACCATGCTTCACCGTAGGGATGGTGCCAGGTTTCCTCTGGACGTGACGCTTGGCATTCATGCCAAAGAGTTCATTCTTGGTTTCATCAGACCAGAGAATGTTGTTTCTCATGGTCTGAGAGTCTTTAGGTGCCTTTTGGGAAACTCCAAGCGGGCTGTCATGTGCATTTTACTGAGGAGTGGCTTCCGTCTGGCCACTCTACCATAAAGGCCTGATTGGTGGAGTGCTGCAGAGATGATTGTCCTTCTGGAAGATTCTCCCATCTCCACAGAGGAACTCTGGAGCTCTGTCAGAGTGACCATCGGGTTCTTGGTCACCTCCCTGACCAAGGCCCTTCTCCCCCGATTGGGAGGCCAGCTCTAGGAAGAGTCTTGGTGGTTGTACACTTCTTCCATTTAAGAATGATGGAGGCCACTGTGTTCTTGGGGACCTTCAATACTGCAGAAATTTTTTGGTACCCTTCCCCAAATCTGTGCCTCGACACACTCCTGTCTCGGTGCTCTATGGACAATTCCTTTGACCTCATGGCTTGGTGTTTGCTCTGACATGCACTGTCAACTGTGGGACTCTATATAGACAGGTGTGTGCCTTTCCAAATCATGTCCAATCAATTGAATTTACCACAGGTGGATTCCAATTAAGCTGTAGAAACATCTCAAGGATGATCAATGGAAATGGGATGCACCTGAGCTCAATTTCGAGTCTCAAAGCAAAGGGTCTGAATACTTATGTAGATAAGGTATTTATTTTATTTTAATTTGCTAACATTTCTAAAAACCTGTTTTTGCTTTGTCATTATGGGGTATTGTGTATAGATTGATGAGGGGGGAAAAATATTTATTCAATTTTAGAGTAAGGCTGTAACGTAACAAAAAGATAATAATAAGGTATTTGAGGTAGATATGTACATGAAGGCAGGGTAAAGTGACTAAGCATCAGGATAGATAATAATAATAAGGTATTTGAGGTAGATATGTACATGAAGGCAGGGTAAAGTGACTAAGCATCAGGATAGATAATAATAATAAGGTATTTGAGGTAGATATGTACATGAAGGCAGGGTAAAGTGACTAGGCATCAGGATAGATAATAATAATAAGGTATTTGAGGTAGATATGTACATGAAGGCAGGGTAAAGTGACTAAGCATCAGGATAGATAATAATAAGGTATTTGAGGTAGATATGTACATGAAGGCAGGGTAAAGTGACTAGGCATCAGGATAGATAATAATAAGGTATTTGAGGTAGATATGTACATGAAGGCAGGGTAAAGTGACTAAGCATCAGGATAGATAATAATAAGGTATTTGAGGTAGATATGTACATGAAGGCAGGGTAAAGTGACTAAGCATCAGGATAGATAATAATAAGGTATTTGAGGTAGATATGTACATGAAGGCAGGGTAAAGTGACTAAGCATCAGGATAGATAATAATAATAATAAGGTATTTGAGGTAGATATGTACATGAAGGCAGGGTAAAGTGACTAGGGATCAGGATATATAATAATAAGGTATTTGAGGTGGATATGTACATGAAGGCAGGGTAAAGTGACTAGGGATCAGGATAGATAATAATGAGAGTAAAATATAGAACAGAGTAGCAGTAGCTGTGTGGTTCATCCTAACACTGTTCCTCTGCTACCTGTAGGTGCTGTTTCCTCCAGTCAGTTCATCCTAACACTGTTCCTCTGCTACCTGTAGGTGCTGTTTCCTCCAGTCAGTTCATCCTAACACTGTTCCTCTGCTACCTGTAGGTGCTGTTTCCTCCAGTCAGTTCATCCTAACACTGTTCCTTCCTCTGCTACCTGTAGGTGCTGTTTCCTCCAGTCAGTTCATCCTAACGCTGTTCCTCTGCTACCTGTAGGTGCTGTTTCCTCCAGTCAGTTCATCCTAACACTGTTCCTCTGCTACCTGTAGGTGCTGTTTCCTCCAGTCAGTTCATCCTAACACTGTCCCTCTGCTACCTGTAGGTGCTGTTTCTTCCAGTCAGTTCATCCTAACACTGTTCCTCTGCTACCTGTAGGTGCTGTTTCCTCCAGTCAGGATGGGATCTCTGCAGCAGAGGTGGAGCTGAGAGTCAGACCAGGAGACAACATCACTCTCTACTGTGACTGCCCAACATCTCCTGGAATTGAGATCCGATGGTACAGAAACTGCTCTCACGAGTACCAGCCTCCTCTTGTTATTTCAAGTGATAACTCAGCTGCAAAATATCTCCCTCGTTTCATTCCGGAGTGGGACTTCCCCAAGAACTTCTACGATCTACTGATTGAGAACATCACTGAATCTGACCTGGGACTCTACTATTGTGGGACTGTGGAGTACAAGATGGAGGATGGAGAAGGGAAAGGAGGTATTAAACAGAAAGAGGTCTATCACTATGGAAACATCACCACAAGGCTTTCATTTGGTAAGAACTAACCCTTCAGTCTGATTGCCTTTAGAGAGTAGCTTTTACACATACAACATTTGTATTTGAGCTGGAATCAGTACAAGATTTTCACTGAATGTTCTACACAGACATTGTACAATCATATCTGTTAGTCAGTTAGATTTCTATTAGATAGTCGGTTTATAGTTGTAATTTTGTGATAGTTTTTCTAAAGTACATTTTAACACTGTTACTCTGCTACCTGTAGGTGCTGTTTCCTCCAGTCAGTTCATCCTAACACTGTTCCTCTGCTTCCTGTAGGTGCTGTTTCCTCCAGTCAGTTCATCCTAACACTGTTCCTCTGCTACCTGTAGGTGCTGTTTCCTCCAGTCAGTTCATCCTAACACTGTTCCTCTGCTTCCTGTAGGTGCTGTTTCCTCCAGTCAGTTCATCCTAACACTGTTCCTCTGCTACCTGTAGGTGCTGTTTCCTCCAGTCAGGATGGGATCTCTGCAGCAGAGGTGGAGCTGAGAGTCAGACCAGGAGACAACATCACTCTCTACTGTGACTGTAACATAACTGCTGGAGTATACATTATGTGGTATAGGAACTGTTCTCACAAGTACCAGCCACCTCTTGTTATTTCAACTACGTTTTTGAGTAACAACCCTTTAACTGGATATAATCTGGTGTTGAACCCCTCTAACAACTCCTTTGATCTACTGATTGAGAACATCACTGGATCTGACCTGGGACTCTACTACTGTGGGACTGTGGAGACTAACGTGGTGGAAGAAGGAAAACGAATTGGAAAGAAAGAGGTCTACCACTATGGAAACATCACCACTAGGATTTCACTTGGTAAGAATTTGTTCCGTTTTTCATGTGCCAACATCCAGTAAAGTGCATGTTCCTCTAGTAGTGAACATGTTCTGAAGCTTTTTTAAAAGTTTACTATTAAAACAACTCATAGTTGGTAGTAACTGTATCCTGGGAACTAGATTATAGGTTATATTAACCATCCACAGTAAGCTGTTTAGTGATGTTCCTCTCTACTGAACAGAGGACACCATCACCGCTTGTGACTGCCCTGACTGTGGTGTGTCTGCTGACTGTGGTCTGAGCTGGGTCCTGGTGCTGGCCTCCAAAGCTCTGTTTCTGTTCCTCGTTCCTGCTGCCTTCTGCGCCATGGAACACACACGGTGGGTCAAGACCAGGGTTTCCGTTGCGTCAGACATTTGACCGGCAGCATTTTAATTTAACGGACGTTTGGTCAATTTACCCGACCCATATTTATCATATATCCCATATTCATACAACCAGTAGGCTACTCTTTTTTTAACGTTAAAAAGCAATGAGTCTGATATAACAGATCAGAACTTTTAGCTTAAAATGTTGATAAACTATTATTTCTTCACATTATAAATAGGCTAGGCTACGAGTGAATGTCCGTTCCATAATGCAATTAGCGAGAAAACACTGTTGTCAAAAGCGCACGTTGCGAGCGGTTCATGTGACAGAGAGGAATATGTTAGACATGTAGAAATATAGAAAGAGGGGAGATCTAATATGCAACAACTAGCATTGGTTGATACTCCCGAGTGGCGCAGTGGTCGAAGGCCACTAGAGATCCTGGTTCGAGTCCAGGCTCTGTCGCAGCCGGCCGCGACCGGGAGACCCATGGGCGGCGCACAATTGGTCCAGCGTCGTCCAAGGTAGGGGAGGGTTTGGCCGGCAGGGATGTGGGTTCGTTTCCCACGGGGGGCCAGTATGAAAAAAATTAATAAAAATAAACATGTATGCATTCACTAACTGTAAGTCGCTCTGGTTAAGAGCGTCTGCTAAATGACTAAAATGTAAATAATATGACTAGGATTGTGCCTTTGGCTACTGGAAAATGAAATAAAGTTGATATAAAATAATTGCCTCCACGGATATGGTCTGATTTTGGCTAGGCTACTTTGAAGCATGGTAAGACACGCCTCATAATATGTAGTAAAACGTTCAGGTTTCAAACAACTAAGTATATGTTTTCCTCCAGCTCATTGCATAGTGGTGTGTGTGACGTGCTGATGAAGCCTGCCTTCCGTTGCTTTATTCATTTTGCTGTTTGAAATGCTGTAGCAGCAACGCTGGCACTGTCTGACAGAGTTTCTGCTCAAAGGGTCTGTATCTGTACGCTGTACATGTGATAAATAAGAGACATAACTGTCCACAATCACTAAATGAAAATGTATTTCCATCGACTGCTTTTTCCCCCAATGAAGAGGCTAAAAAGCAATATTTCACAATGGGATTTCTTCTTCTTCTGATTGGCAGGTGCCAATATTACCGGCTAACGGAAACCCTGGTCAGAACATGGGGGGGTACTCATATCTACTTAATGTTCAAACCACTACAGTGATGTGACATCTGATTTGTACATGTTTTGTTGTTGTTAAAACCAGGAGTACGTAAGGAGAGGAGGGGAGTCCAGAAAAGAAGCAGAGGCCAGTCATTCTCCATGTCTGTACTGAATTGAACTTCTCTTCTATGTGTCCAATGATGGTTTCATCACACCATCATCTGCTGGGCCAGCTCATTCTTTCTGTATTACCCAGATGTTTTTTTATTGCTTTGAATTCTTTGTTTGTTTCTTAACACAGAAAAAGTTTATGCTTGTAACATTTCAAAAGTTGTTTGCAGTTTTATCATTTTAAAAAATGGGAAGTTCTAAAAAAATTATAGTTGTATTGTTATGGATTTTATATAGAACTACTGCTCATGTCTTATTTGTGATTGGTCAATATGTCTAATGGCTATCTTCTGGAATAAAATGATGTTTTTTCAGAGATTCTATTGTTCTGTGGTACAAACAAGATCTAGCTCCTAGCCAACTTTGAAGTATTTTAATATTTTATTTCTTACATTACTTGCTCAGAACATTTCTAGAATTATAACTTTTGGACATTAGATCGGTGGTCACTCACCAGAAATTCAACCTCCCTGACCTGGATCCTTTGCTTGGACTTCACGAGGCAACACCATTCACCCTGGGTGTCACACCAAAACGTTGACGCCGGAGAAAACCCTCCCCCACTTCCGAGTAAATTACTTGCTGAAGTTCAGCCCCTGGACAATAAAGTAGACGAGCTCAGGGCGAGGATCTCTGTTCAGAGAGACATAATAAGATACTCTGATACTCTGTTTTATGGTCATGACTCTCTTCTGATATATTGTCCCCATTCATACAGCCAGCGGGGTTCTCCATTCATCACATGGACAGGAAGAAATAACGGTCCAGTAGAATCAGAGGTGAAGGGGTACGTCTCATGATTATCTCATGGTGTGATTGTGGTAACGTGCAGGAACCAAAGTCCCTTTGTTCTCCCAATCTGGAATGCCTCACCACCGAATGCCAACCGCATTACCTCTCGAGAGATGGCTCTCAAGGAACTACTTTGTGCAAACTGGAAACCGTATATCCTGAGGCCGCATTTATTGTAGCTGGGGCCTTTAATAAAGGAAATCTGAGGAAAACGCTCCTGAAATTCTCCTGTGCTACACACGGAGAGAACACGCTTGACCATTGATACTCTCTCTTTCGGGACAGCTACAAGGCCTTCCCCCGCCCTCCATTCACCAAATCAGATCACGCCTCCATCCTGCTTCTCCCTGCCTATAGGCAGAAACTTAAGCAGGAACCACCTGTGGTAAGGACAGTTCAACGTTGGTCTGACCAATCAGAATCTATTCTTCAGGACTGTTTTGATCACACGGACTGGGCAATGTTCCGGGTCGCCTCTGGGAATAGTATCGACATGTACAGTACACTGACTCAGTGACTGGGTTCATCAGGAAGTAAATAAATTGGTCATTTAGCAGACACTCTTATCCAGAGTGACTTACAGGAGCAATTAGGGTTAAGTGCCTTGCTCAAGGGCACATCAACAGATTTTTCACCTAGTCGGCTCGGGGATTAGAACCAGCAACCTTTCGGTTACTGGCACAACGCTCTTAACCACTAAGCCACCTGGAAGTGCATAGAGGATGTTGTTCCTACCGTGATGATTAGAACTTATTCAAACCAAAACCGTGGATAGATGGCAGCGTTCAAGCAAAACTGAAAGAGCGAATCACCGCAGTTAACCACGGCAACGTGACTGGAAACATGGACCTGTACAAACAGACCAGCTATGACCTTCGTGAGGCAAAGACGCTAAACGACAGTACAGGGACAAAGTGGAGTCGCAACTCAACGGCTCAGACACGACACGCATGTGGCAGGGACTCCAGACAATCCCAGATTATAAAGGGAATGCCAGCCACGCCATGGACACCGACGCCTCGCTCCCGGACAAGCTAAACACAGTCTTCGCCTGCTTCGAGGAAAATAAACGAGCCTCCGACGTGGGCCTCCGCCGCTCACGAGGACTGTGTACTCCCGATCTCCAAGGCCGATTTGAGTAAGACATTCAAGCGTGTTAACCCTCGCAAGGCTGCCGGCCCAGACGGCATCCCAAGCCGCGTCCTCAGAGCATGTACAGACCTGCTGGCTGGAGTGTTTACGGACATATTCAATCTCTCCCTATCCCAGTCTGTTGTCCCCACTTGCTTCAAGATGTCCACCATTGTTCCTGTACCCAAGAAAGCAAAGGTAACTGAACTAAATGACTATCGCCCCGTAATACTCACTTCGGTCATCATCAAGTGCTTTGAAAGGCTAGTTAAGGATCATATATTCTCCACCTTACCAGACACCCTAGACCCCACTACAACTTGCATACCGCCCCAACAGATCCACGGACGATGCAATTCTTTATCTAAAGCCAAACCCCCTTAGCTTCTAAAACCACACCCCTTAGCTTCTAAAACCACACCCCTTAGTTTCTAAGCCACAACCCTATAAACATTTCTGTCATCCTCTAAAGCCACACCCTCTTTGTCTTTAAGCCAAACCCCTTCACATATAAGCCACACCCTCAGATACCTCTGAAAGGTTTGCTGGAGCATTTGTCAAACAGAATAGCATGACCTTGTACTCAGAGACCTTAAGGGGAGACAAATAAATAATTAAAGAAAATCGAATTAAACTGAATCAATATTTATTAAGCTACATTAACACATATCAATACACTTACAAATGAAATACAATGAACTTTCACAACTACAATTACAAACTAAAACTATATCAAGAGTTATTTAACCATATTCCCTGAGCTTAAAAACATTTTCTAAATCACTATTGTTATTATTATTAAAAGGCTACAGACAAAAGTTTAAAAATAAATCACTTGTATGAAAAGGATTTATAAAAGTTAAAAAGTATTCCGCAAAAAAATTAAGTAGCTTGTAAAAATATTAAAACTCGTTGTCACACCTTGTTCTCCCAGCTATATTGGTATAGATCTCACACTCTGCTGGTATTGATGGCTGGTATAGGTCTCACTCTGCTGGTATTGATGGCTGGGAATAGGTCTCACTCCTGCTGGTATTGATGGGCTGTGTAGGTACTGAAGTCATCTGGACTCTCTTCTTCTTCTTTGGTCTCCTCTGTCCCTGACGGATATCCAACGAGGCATAACACAGATCTCCTTCCTCCTGAGAGAGAGAGAGAGAGAGAGATGAGAGAGAGAGAGAGAGAGAGAGAGAGAGAGAGAGAGAGAGAGAGAGAGAGAGAGGAGAGAGAGAGAGAGAGAGAGAGAGAGAGAGAGAGAGAGTGAGAGAGAGAGAGAGAGAGAGAGAGAGAGAGAGAGAGAGAGAGAGAGAGAGAGAGAGAGAGAGAGAGAGAGAGAGAGAGAGAGAGAGGAGAGAGAGAGAGAGAGAGAGAGAGAGAGAGAGGAGAGAGAGAGAGAGAGAGAGAGAGAGAGAGAGGAGAGAGAGAGAGAGAGAGAGAGAGAGAGAGAGAGAGAGAGAGAGAGAGAGAGAGAGAGAGAGAGGAGAGAGAGAGAGAGAGAGAGAGAGAGAGAGAGAGAGAAGAGAGAGAGAGAGAGAGAGAGAGAGATGAGAGGAGAGAGAGAGAGAGAGAGAGAGAGAGAGAGAGAGAGAGAGAGAGAGAGAGAGAGAGAGAGAGAGAGGTGAGAGAGAGAGAGAGAGAGAGAGAGAGAGAGAGAGAGTTAAATAATGAAGCCATCAATACCAGCAGAGTGAGAGCGAAAACAGAGGAGATATTTTATAATCATCTGTTAATATTATTAATTTATCATCATAAAAAATACATTGTGCTTATCCATTTTATTTTTTAAAGAGTATACATTCCACTGATTTAAGTATGACTGGGTTACAAAACATGTGGACTACATATAAAGATGGCCTCCCATTATAGAACTACAACACCCACTCTTACTGTACAGATACAGTACCTTTTCTCTGCTGTCACTTCCCCTGGTGGTAGTCCTGTTCAGAGGAACCTGAGTCTCAGTTGGAGCTGCAGAGTAGAGTTAGGCAGTGTTAAAATAACACATCTAAGGACATATACTAACTTTTTAAGTAAAATAATAATGTTGTTTATTATTGATGTAGTTGAAAACTTGTTGTTGTTGAAGATTAGGATATAGGATGTTCCTTACTTCAATAGTTAGTAAGTTGTAATTAAAATCGACAAATCAACAAAATAATGAGGGAGTGAGTGCTATGAAATAGTGATGGAGCACATAATGCTATTAATAATGAGGTTAGTTTACCTGTTGTTCTGCAGAAGTAGTAGACACAGGAAGAGGAGAGGAGAGCAGACACAGGACACAGACTGAACAGCAACATCCACACAGTCCACAGTCTGCATCAGGAGAGGAGGAGGACTCAGGAGGAGGGGAGGAGGAGGACTCAGGAGGAGGGCTCAGGAGGAGGAGGAGGAGGAGGAGGAGGGGGAGGAGGAGGAGGGCTCAGGAGGACTGGTTTCTGGACATAAACACAAGAATAAATTAAGAACCTTGTCCCTCATTGAGATCCTTTTCTCTGGCATTACGACTTCTATAAATATATTTGTTAAGGGAGTATGTTCTAACCAAATGAAAGTCTGGTGTTGACATTTCCATTGCCATATATGAGCCTTTCTACTTTATCGTGATTCCCTTCCCAGTTCAGCAACGTTTTCTTCCAACTCCCACAGTAGTAGAGTCCCAGGTCAGATTCAGTGACATTCTCAATCAGTAGATCCCAGAACTGTTGAGAACGCCACAGGAGATAGAAGCAAGGGACAGGATTGTCCATTATATCCCGGTTTGAAACACTGAAACGACCCCCATTCCCAATGGAGATGTTTCTATGCCAATGTGTTTTATCATAGTGTTTGACATCACAGTGAAGAACAACGTTGTCTCCTGGTCTGACTCTCAGCTTCACCTCCTCTGCTCCAGAGATCCCATCCTGACTGGAGGAAACAGCACCTACAGGTAGCAGAGGAACAGTGTTAGGATGAACTGACTGGAGGAAACAGCACCTACAGGTAGCAGAGGAACAGTGTTAGGATGAACTGACTGGAGGAAACAGCACCTACAGGTAACAGAGGAACAGTGTTACAAAGAACCAGAATCTTGTTAGGATATTATTAACTTTCTACAGTAACATATTGTGGGTACCCTCTCAGGAAAACCACATGAAACCTACGTGGACAACATCTGCCGAGACACTGGTCTCAGAACAGAGCGCTATGGCAACAACAGAGAGCTATGGTAACAACAGAGAGCTATGGCAACAACAGAGAGCTATGGCAACAACACAGAGCTATGGCAACAACACAGAGCTATGGCAACAACACAGAGCTATGGCAACAACAGAGAGCTATGGCAACAACACAGAGCTATGGCAACAACAGAGAGCTATGGCAACAACAGAGAGCTATGGCAACAACAGAGAGCTATGGCAACAACACAGAGCTATGGCAACAACACAGAGCTATGGCAACAACACAGAGCTATGGCAACAACAGAGAGCTATGGCAACAACACAGAGCTATGGCAACAACACAGAGCTATGGCAACAACAGAGAGCTATGGCAACAACAGAGAGCTATGGCAACAACACAGAGCTATGGCAACAACAGAGAGCTATGGTATCAACAGAGAGCTATGGCAACAACAGAGAGCTATGGCAACAACACAGAGCTATGGCAACAACAGAGAGCTATGGCAACAACACAGAGCTATGGCAACAACACAGAGCTATGGCAACAACACAGAGCTATGGCAACAACACAGAGCTATGGTAACAACAGAGAGCTATGGCAACAACAGAGAGATATGGCAACAACACAGAGCTATGGCAACAACACAGAGCTATGGTAATAACACAGAGCTATGGCAACAACACAGAGCTATGGCAACATCACAGAGCTATGGCAACAACACAGAGCTATGGCAACAACAGAGCGCTATGGCAACAACACAGAGCTATGGCAACAACAGAGAGCTATGGCAACAACAGAGAGCTATGGCAACAACACAGAGCTATGGCAACAACACATAGCTATGGCAACAACAGAGAACTGGCAACAACAGAGAGCTATGGCAACAACACAGAGCTATGGCAACAACAGAGAGCTATGGCAACAACACAGAGCTATGGCAACAACACAGAGCTATGGCAACAACAGAGAGCTATGGCAACAACAGAGAGCCATGGCAACAACACAGAGCTATGGCAACAACAGAGAGCTATGGCAACAACAGAGCGCTATGGCAACAACACAGAGCTATGGCAACAACATAGAGCTATGGCAACAACAGAGAGCTATGGCAACAACAGAGAACTATGGCAACAACAGATAACTATGGCAACTACAGAGCTATGGCAACCACAGAGAACTGGCAACTACAGAGTTATAGCAACAACACAGAGCTATGGCAACAACAGAGAACTATGGCAACAACAGAGAACTATGGCAACTACAGAGCTATGGCAACTACAGATAGCTATGGCAACAACAGAGAACTATGGCAACAACAGAGAGCTATGGCAACAACACAGCGCTATGGCAACAACACAGAGCTATGGCAACAACAGAGAGCTATGGCAACAACAGAGAACTATGGCAACAACAGAGAACTATAGCATGCCATCCTCCGCCATAGGCAAAGATAGCATGCAGAGAAACATCACATACGCTTAAGGTTACTAAATGTAGACAACTATAAAACCACATCAAACGATGAGCTATCATGCAGCTATGAGGCCCAGTAAAACAAATGTGTAGGCTACTTACGTAAGAGTGTGATGAGAGCAACACACAGCCTGTCCATCTCGTGGTCTGATGGTGTTATGGTGACTGTCAGAGAGTAGCTGGGTCTTTGTTGAGTATTTCCGTGTTCATTACTAGATGTACGTTACCATGAAAGGGCATACGAGCAGCGATTGGTTCGATCGAATGGAAAGTTTTCAGCTTGTGGTCCTTTCCTCTGAAAGCTATGTTGTGTGACATGAAAGGGGATCGAGGTACGTCAGCTTTGAGGTGGTCACTGTAGAAAGCAACACCTGGTCAAGTCAACCTGCTTCAACATCATTAAACACAACATTAATAACCAAACACTCATTCTGGTGTCACTTTTGACCCCCTAAGAAAAGATTGTTGAGTCCTAAGGTTGGCCTCTAGAACTACAGTTGGCCTCTATATGCCAGTATTAATGTTTGATTCATGAAACGATGAACATCCAGTTATCATAACATTTGAAACCTCACCATGATCTGTATGAGCTAATTGTATTTACAAAATGTAGTATTTATATTTATAGTATAATATTTATTACTCTAATATTTATATTTATTCACCTAGCATATAGCCCTCACCAACCTTGGACACCCTGAAATGAAGGCGCCACAATAACAAACTACAATAACCATGATTCTCTGGAGAGTATGTGACGGTACATCCAAGCCAATTGTAGTTAAACAGATAAACAAATTGTAGTTCTTTTATCTTTGTGGATGTATTTCTGTATCTAACGATCTCCTTTTTATTCAGGATCAGTGGGAAAACAAACAGGACATGGACAGAGATATGATGCACTCAGTGAGAACATGTGTGAGCTCATCATCAGGAGAATAGCAGCACCATGGCAACAGCAACAGGATGTCAGTGTGGGTTTCCTGTGTACTGAGTGTGTCTTCTCAGCCAATCAGTATCTAGCTCTTATATGTGTACTGTAATGCCAACATCCTAATACCAGACTTATCAACATTAGTAGTGGTCAATGTATTTTTGCACGTGTTTGTAGTGTGCATATATCAGTGTTTGTGTATGTACATATGTGGGTTTATGTGATGATTGTGTATGTATGCATATGTGTGTAGTTGTGGTTTACTCAGCTAGCAATGCTGGTCTGTAGGAGAGAGGTTAGAGGGGCTTCAGTTCTGAAGGGTCGTTTTCAGGTCTGTAGAAACCACAATTGTTTCCATCTACTTGTCACGTGACGTGTGTGTGTGTGTGTCAAAGGGGGAGTAAATGTAGCGGACGTGAGTTGTAGCCCTGCCTAGCATACGGATAGCATAAAGGCTAGCATACAGGCTAGCATACAGGCTAGCATACAGGCTAGCATTCAGGCTAGCATACAGGCTAGCATACAGATAGCATACAGGCTAGCATCCAGATAGCATACAGGCTAGCATATGGCTGTTCTTTTCCCAGAGATTCTACTGTTCTGTGGTATAATCAACCTGATTTCACTATGTCTATTGAGTTGTAGCCCTGCCTGCGACTTCAAAATGTGTGTCTGCCCTCCACCCAAGAGGGAGTTTCCTCTTGGTCTAATGGTCAAGACGTTGGTGTCTCCCGTAGGAGAACTGGGTTTCAGATCTGCCGTGACAATAACTCTTTGATTAGGGCCCATCATTTTCTCATCAGCTAAATGACCATAACAATTTTTGCATTCCTCATCCTCTTAAGTTGACAACTGCCACTGACAGGTGTGTGTGTGTGTGTGTGTGTGTGTGTGTGTGTGTGTTTGTGTTTGTGTGTGTGTGAGAGAGAGAGAACGAAAGAGAGAGAAAGAGAGACAGAGAGAGAGACAGACAGAGAGAGACTGTAAAATAAAATGTCATGATAATTATTATCTAATAATATTTCTCCAGGTATGCATGACGTACAGTAAGGTGTAGTATTAAATAGTTTGTACGTGGGACCAGGATGCTGCTTTAAGAATATTATTTTGAGTGAAACAACGTCGTTCAGATTCATCAACACCTCTAATGTAGTCCCCTGTAGCTCAGTTGGTAGAGCATGGCGCTTGCAACGCCAGGGTTGTGGGTTCGTTTCCCACAGGGGACCAGAATGAAAAAATGTATGCACTCACTAACTGTAAGTCGCTCTGGATAAGAGCGTCTGCTAAATGACATAAATGTAATGCTCCAAATTTGAGGTGTGACTTTTTCATGTGTGGTGAAGGCCCATCTCAGCCTGGGTGTGTTCCACATCTAGCCTTTAACTGTCCGACTTCAAGACGCTCAAGTCAAGAGATGTAAAACCACACTGGTTTCCTGTCTCTCTGTCCCTCACACCACTGGTTTCCTGTCTCTCTGTCCCTCACACCACTGGTTTCCTGTCTCTCTGTCCCTCACACCACTGGTTTCCTGTCTCTCTGTCCCTCACGCCACTGGTTTCCTGTCTCTCTGTCCCTCACGCCACTGGTTTCCTGTCTCTCTGTCCCTCACGCCACTGGTTTCCTGTCTCTCTGTCTCTCACACCACTGGTTTCCTGTCTCTCTGTCTCTCACACCACTGGTATCCTGTCTCTCTGTCTCTCACACCACTGGTTTCCGGTCTCTCTGTCCCTCACGCCACTGGTTTCCTGTCTCTCTGTAGAACCATACAGCATTTCTCACACGTTGGCCTTCCTCCAAACTGAACTGTGCTCATTTGCACCTCAAAGGTTTAAGTCATTCCGTTTGAAGATCAGTGCAAGCCAATCATGTCTTTCATGGTTAAATGGACCCTCCCTCTAACTGATATCTACATCATAGACCCAGCTACTCTCTGACACTCACCATCACACCACGAGATGGACAGGCTGGCTGTGTGTTGCTCTGATCAGGCTCTTATGTGAATTAACTTTAATATTTCTTGATCAATAATAATATATATTTATGTTTTGTTTTTGTAGTCCTACACGGTTATATCTGTATTTTATAATATATTATAGTCGGTGAATAGTCATGTTGTTATTCAGTAGTTTTTTTAACACTAACACTGTTCCTCTGCTACCTGTAGGTGCTGTTTCCTCCAGTCAGTTCATCCTAACACTGTTCCTCTGCTAACTGTAGGTGCTGTTTCCTCCAGTCAGTTCATCCTAACACTGTTCCTCTGCTACCTGTAGGTGCTGTTTCCTCCAGTCAGTTCATCCTAACACTGTTCCTCTGCTACCTGTAGGTGCTGTTTCCTCCAGTCAGTTCATCCTAACACTGTTCCTCTGCTACCTGTAGGTGCTGTTTCCTCCAGTCAGTTCATCCTAACACTGTTCCTCTGCTACCTGTAGGTGCTGTTTCATCCAGTCAGTTCATCCTAACACTGTTCCTCTGCTTCCTGTAGGTGCTGTTTCCTCCAGTCAGTTCATCCTAACACTGTTCCTCTGCTACCTGTAGGTGCTGTTTCCTCCAGTCAGGATGGGATCTCTGCAGCAGAGGTGGAGCTGAGAGTCAGACCAGGAGACAACATCACTCTCTACTGTGACTGTATCATAACTACTGGAGTATTCATTATGTGGTATAGGAACTGTTCTCACGGATATCAGCCTTCACTTGCTATCTCCCTTTACGACTATTTCCAAAATCCTCTCCCTCGCTTCACTCCGGTGTGGAACAAGTCCAACCAATCCTGGGATCTACTGATTGATAACATCTCTGAATCTGACCTGGGAGATGAAGGTGTATGATGAAGTCTGTACCCAGTGAACTAGATTATAGGTTACATTAACCATCCACACTATTCTGTTTAGTGATGTTGTTCCTCTCTACTGAACACAGGACTTCCCCAACATCACCGCTTGTGACTGTCCTGACTGTGGTGTGTCTTCCTGACTGTGGTCTGAGCTGGGTCCTGGTGGTGGACTCCAGAGCTCTGTTTCTGTTCCTCATTCCTGCTGTCTTCCTGACTGTGGTCTGAGCTGGGTCCTGGTGGTGGTCTCCAGAGCTCTGTTTCTGTTCCTCATTCCTGCTGTCTTCCTGACTGTGGTCTGAGCTGGGTCCTGGTGGTGGTCTCCAGAGCTCTGTTTCTGTTCCTCATTCCTGCTGTCTTCCTGACTGTGGTCTGAGCTGGGTCCTGGTGGTGGTCTCCAGAGCTCTGTTTCTGTTCCTCATTCCTGCTGTCTTCCTGACTGTGGTCTGAGCTGGGTCCTGGTGGTGGTCTCCAGAGCTCTGTTTCTGTTCCTCATTCCTGCTGTCTTCCTGACTGTGGTCTGAGCTGGGTCCTGGTGGTGGTCTCCAGAGCTCTGTTTCTGTTCCTCATTCCTGCTGTCTTCCTGACTGTGGTCTGAGTTGGGTCCTGGTGGTGGTCTCCAGAGCTCTGTTTCTGTTCCTCATTCCTGATGTCTTCCTGACTGTGGTCTGAGCTGGGTCCTGGTGGTGGTCTCCAGAGCTCTGTTTCTGTTCCTCATTCCTGCTGTCTTCCTGACTGTGGTCTGAGCTGGGTCCTGGTGGTGGTCTCCAGAGCTCTGTTTCTGTTCCTCATTCCTGCTGTCTTACTGACTGTGGTCTGAGCTGGGTCCTGGTGGTGGTCTCCAGAGCTCTGTTTCTGTTCCTCATTCCTGCTGTCTTCCTGACTGTGGTCTGAGCTGGGTCCTGGTGGTGGTCTCCAGAGATCTGTTTCTGTTCCTCATTCCTGCTGTCTTCCTGACTGTGGTCTGAGCTGGGTCCTGGTGGTGGTCTCCAGAGCTCTGTTTCTGTTCCTCATTCCTGATGTCTTCCTGACTGTGGTCTGAGCTGGGTCCTGGTGGTGGTCTCCAGAGTTCTGTTTCTGTTCCTCATTCCTGCTGTCTTCCTAACTGTGGTCTGAGCTGGGTCCTGGTGGTGGTCTCCAGAGCTCTGTTTCTGTTCCTCATTCCTGCTGTCTTCTGGTTTCATAAAATACAAGGTGGGACATGATAGGGGGCTAGTCTGCTATTCATATCATTTTGTGTTTCAACTCATCAACCAGTACACTGACTGTGTTTCAACTCATCAACCAGTACACTGGCTGTGTTTCAACCCATCAACCAGTACACTGGCTGTGTTTCAACCCATCAACCAGTACACTGGCTGTGTTTCAACCCATCAATCAGTACACTGGCTGTGTTTTAACTCATCAACCAGTACACTGCCTGTGTTTTAACTCATCAATCAGTACCCTGACTTCTAGTTTTACATGTTGTTTTGTTGTTGTTTTGATTAAAATCAGGATCCTGTTGGAAGATAATGAAGGCCTGAAAAGAAGCAGAGAGCAGAGACCAGTCATTCTCCATGACATAACTGTAGTTGCGATGTTCCCTGAGAGAGCAGAGACCAGTCAACTGCTTTTCTACACATACACCAGCTTTAATAAAAGTATGCATCAGTGAATTTCCAATACACACTTTTTTTATGAAGCTTTTTTTTTATTTTAGTCATTTATCAGACGCTCTTATCCAGAGCAATTAGGGTTAAGTGCCTTGCTCAAGGGCACATCGGCAGATTTTTCACCTAGACGGCTCAGGGATTAGAACCAGCGACCTTTCGGTTACTGGCACAACGCTCCTAACCACTAAGCTACCTGCCGCCCGTAAGAGGTATAAACATGTCCAACCGTTTGTTTGACAATAATGTGTTTTTTGGATGAACCTTTTGTTAATATGTGATTTACGTTGGTGACATTTTGCTTTGTAATACCTACCTTTTGAAATAAAATGCTTGATTTTACAACGATTCTATGGTTCTGTGGTATGATTAACTTGATTTCACTGTGTAACCTAATTGAGAACGTGGTTGAAAGCTTTACTGAGCTACTGACAAGCATCTTCAAACAGGTAGAAACTGTTGCGGTTCTCCTCAGCATCTCTGTAACTCTCTAAACCACACCCTCTTACAATCTAAACCACACCCTCTTACAATCTAAACCACACCCTCTTACAATCTAAACCACACCCTCTTACAATCTAAACCACACCCTCTTACAATCTAAACCACACCCTCTTACAATCTAAACCACACCCTTTTACAATCTAAACCACACCCTCTTATAATCTAAACCACACCCTCTTACAATCTAAACCACACCCTCTTATAATCTAAACCACACCCTCTTATAATCTAAACCACACCCTTTTACAATCTAAACCACACCCTCTTATAATCTAAACCACACCCTCTTACAATCTAAACCACATTCTCTTACAATCTAAACCACACCCTCTTACAATCTAAACCACACCCTCTTACAATTTATAATCTGTGGTCCTCTGTAGCTCAGCTGGTAGAGCATGGCGCTTGTAACGCCAAGGTAGTGGGTTCGATCCCCGGGACCACCCATACACAAAAATGTATGCACGCATGACTGTAAGTCGCTTTGGATAAAAGCGTCTGCTAAATGGCATATTATTATTATTATTATCTAAACCACACCCTCTTACAACCTAAGCCACACCCTCTTAACATCGAAACCACTCCCTCTTAAAATATAAACCACACCCTCAACATCTAAACCACACCGTCTTAGCCTGTGTTTGTGTGTGTGAGTGTGTGTGTGAGCGTGCGTGTGTGTGTGTGCGCGTGGGTTTGCCTGCGTATACATGTGTGTGCAAAGTGCAAGCCTAGGTGAGTCTGTGGTTGATTCAGCTCTGCTACTGCTCAGTGAGGTATGGGCTGGAGGTTCAAGGCGTGGGAGGCCAGACCTGCAGAAAACCACAACTGTTTCCAAAAGCTTTATTACCTATTTGGCCTTAGCTTGTGATAAGATAAAACAGTACATGAATATCATTCAATGTCCCCAATAGAAGTAGTATTAAATGAATGTATGAAGAGTCAGATAACCAGATAGCAACTTAAATATGTTGTCTTGAGTGCAATACCATCGGCACCTATACAGTATGTGGTCTGAACAGATATGGGTTCAACTACTATTTGAAATAATTTCAAATACTTAAATCGGTGCTTGATTGAGCTTGCCTGACTAAACGGACCAATAGAATGGTCTCTAACAGCAACCATCTGGTACTCCAGGCAGGCCAGAGCAAACGCTCAAGGTTTTTGAAAGATTTCAAATAGTATCTGAACCCAGGTCTGGTGGGTCCTACCTATGTGCCTGAACTAGCATCAAGAGGTTCAACAAAGGTGTTAAATGATGACTGCCTCCTACACATAGAGATGGGTAGAGGGCACGTGTTGTCACAAAGCCTGTTTAAGCATGGGCAGTATCATTGAAGTAGTCAACTGAGGCCATGAGGGCAGATGTTAGGGGCGGGCCTTCTTTCTAACTCTATGCTCCTACGCCAGAATGGAAATACCCCTCTACTACTCTCCAGACAGTCTCCACCAGACCCTACGATGGGTAGGCTGTGTATCGCTCTGATCACACTGTTAAGTGAGTAAACTTTTACATTACAGGTCTATATTGATCGATTTGAGATGAAAATGAATGGTTCCCCATTACTTCACTGTAAAAATATTAATTTGTGTTATTTTAAGGTATTTTTTGGCATAGAGTCCAATCTGTGGTCTATTCTGTGTGTTGTAGGCCATGAAACTGCATAGCAGGCCATCTTTATTGTAAAGGGACTTTAAGTCTCTAACATTGTTGTAGTTTCGTAGCGTTCATCCTAACACTGTTCCTCTGCTACCTGTAGGTGCTGTTTCCTCCAGTCAGTTCATCCTAACACTGTTCCTCTGCTACCTGTAGGTGCTGTTTCCTCATCCTAACACTGTTCCTCTGCTACCTGTAGGTGCTGTTTCCTCCAGTCAGTTCATCCTAACACTGTTCCTCTGCTACCTGTAGGTGCTGTTTCCTCCAGTCAGTTCATCCTAACACTGTTCCTCTGCTACATGTAGGTGCTGTTTCCTCCAGTCAGTTCATCCTAACACTGTTCCTCTGCTACCTGTAGGTGCTGTTTCCTCCAGTCAGTTCATCCTAACACTGTTCCTCTGTTACCTGTAGATGCTGTATCCTCCAGTCAGTTCATCATAACACTGTTCCTCTGCTACCTGTAGGTGCTGTTTCCTCCAGTCAGTTCATCCTAACACTGTTCCTCTGCTAACTGTAGGTGCTGTTTCCTCCAGTCAGTTCATCCTAACACTGTTCCTCTGCTACCTGTAGGTGCTGTTTCCTCCAGTCAGTTCATCCTAACACTGTTCCTCTGCTAACTGTAGGTGCTGTTTCCTCCAGTCAGTTCATCCTAACACTGTTCCTCTGCTACCTGTAGGTGCTGTTTCCTCCAGTCAGTTCATCCTAACACTGTTCCTCTGCTACCTGTAGGTGCTGTTTCCTCCAGTCAGTTCATCCTAATACTGTTCCTCTGCTACCTGTAGGTGCTGTTTCCTCCAGTCAGGATGGGATCTCTGCAGCAGAGGTGGAGCTGAGAGTCAGACCAGGAGACAACATCACTCTCTACTGTGACTGTATCATAACTACTGGAGTATTCATTATGTGGTATAGGAACTGTTCTCACAAGTACCAGCCACCTCTTGTTATTTCAACTACGATTTGGCATAACCCTTTCCCTGGATATAATGTGGTGTGGAACCCCTCTAACAACTCCTATGATCTACTGATTGAGAACATCACTGGATCTGACCTGGGACTCTACTACTGTGGGACTAAGGAGACTAACGTGGTGGAAGAAGGAAAACTAATTAAACAGAAAGAGTTGTACCACTATGGAAACATCACCACTAGGATTTCACTGGGTAAGAACTATTATTATTCTATATATAGATCTTCTTGCTGTATCTTTAGTATTATTAATATTGTGTTAGTATTGGTGTGTCTGGGTTCCATTAAATGTTATTTTGAATCAATCATCCGAGGCTGATCTAGGGTCATAAAACATTGCCTCAAGATCATCTGTAAACATCCAATCAGCAGTAGATAATTGACAACTCACTCTAAGAGTTTAGTTCTGTTTGTGTTTAATGTTTTGTCCAGACGTCAGTCCTCCTGAGTCCCCCTCCTCTCCTCCTCCTGTAGACTGTGGACTGTGTTGGATGTTGCTGTTCAGTCTGTGTCCTGTATCTGCTCTCCTCTCCTCCCTCCTCTCCTCTTTCTGTGTCTACTCCTTCTGCAGAACAACAGGTAAACTAACTTCATTATTAATAGCATTATGTTTTCTTTTTTCTTTCACTATTTCATAGCATGCACTGACTCACTCATTCCTTTTGTCGATTTGATTGATTTAAATTCCATCTTACTAACTGTTGAAGTAAGGAACATCCTACATCCTAAACTTCCATTTTTGACAACATCAATAATATACAAAATTGATTATTTTACTTACAAAGTTAGTATACATTCACTCTCACTTAATCTGTTTTACTCTCCAACTCAATCAATCAATTAAATAATCAATCAATCAATAAACCAGCCATCAATCAATCAATCAATCAATCAATCAAACCTTCTTTCAAATTCTCTGGTAAACTAATGTAGACCATGTTAAATTGACAGCTCAATATCATATGTGTTGTTAACCTGTTTTTTTAACGGTGATAATTCTTCCTCTGCAGCTGCAGCTGAGACTCAGGTTCCTCTGAACAGGACTACCACCAGGGGAAATGACAGCAGAGAGAAGGTATAGTCAGAATGGGTGTTGTAGTTCTTTGACTGGTGGCCATCTCTATTTGTAGTCCATGTGATTTGTAACCCAGTACTATTCAAAGCATTGGCGAGTATACTCAAAACTAAAGTAATAAGCAGTAAAACATAGTGACATGATGCATTTCATGAAATAATAATAATGTATGATTATATATGAATAATATTAACAGATTAATTGTAAAATCTCTAGGAGATCTGTGTTATGCCTCGTTGGATATCCGTCAGGGACAGAGGAGACCAAAGAAGAAGAAGAGAGTCCAGAACTCTGACTTCAGTACCTACACAGCCATCAATACCAGCAGAGTGTGAGACCTATACCAGCCATCAATACCAGCAGAGTGAGACCTATACCATCCATCAATACCAGCAGAGTGTGAGACCTATACCAGCCATCAATACCAGCAGAGTGAGACCTATACCATCCATCAATACCAGCAGAGTGAGACCTATACCAGCCATCAATACCAGCAGAGTGTGAGACCTATACCAGCCATCAATACCAGCAGAGTGAGACCTATACCATCCATCAATACCAGCAGAGTGTGAGACCTATACCAGCCATCAATACCAGCAGAGTGTGACCTATACCATCCATCAATACCAGCAGAGTGAGACCTATACCATCCATCAATACCAGCAGAGTGAGACCTATACCAGCCATCAATACCAGCAGAGTGTGAGACCTATACCAGCCATCAATACCAGCAGAGTGAGACCTATACCATCCATCAATACCAGCAGAATTTATTTGTATTATTTTGTATCTTTTTTTGCCTTTTATCATTATTACAATTGATTTTTTTAAGCTTGCATTAATTTAACTGTAGAACGCACCTGCATTGAATCTATCAGAGTAAAATAATATTTTCAAAACTTCAGGAAATATGGTCATATATCTTTTTGTAAAGTGAACTGATATGTTTTAAATGTACCTTGAATAAATATTGATTTAGTTTAATTTGATTTACTGATTTTACTTTCATTGCCGTAAGCATTTAGAATTGATTATGAAATTAGGTGTGGTGAAATGTGAAGACACTGCTTGTATCAAAAAGAGATAAAGTAACAGCGCTACTTCCAAGACAGATGATCCAAGACTGACGCAGTCTACCCCTATGGAACGTTTTGGTTTTGCCCTAGCACTACACAGCTGAATCAAATAATCAACGCTTGATGATTAACTGATTATTTAAATATTTAAATGTGCACCCCTTGGGGTCCGCAGGACCAAGTTTGGGAAATTCTGCCCTATGGTCTCCTCAATGTTAAGGTCATGCCATTCTGTTTGGAAAGGCTCCAGCAACCTTTCAGATAGGGTTTTGTTTGAGGGTGTGGCTTAGACAATTAGCAGGTGTGGCTAACATATTAAGAGGGTTGGCTTAGACGTGACAAGGGTGTGACTCTTAGGCTAAGAAGGTGTGGCTTAGATGCTAAGGGGGTGTGTCTTTAGAGGAAGACAGATGCTGAACAGAACCACAGCACAGTTTCTGTGGTTTCATACAAACACCTAGCCTATGGTTGAAGTTGACTAAAAGTAGCTCAGTAAAGCTTTAAAACACATTCTCAATATAGTTACATAGAGAAGTCAGATGAATTATACCACAGAACATTATAATCTCAGAAAAACATCATTTTATTTTACAAATATAATTATTATTATAATTTCTTATAATTATGTATTAATGGTCTGAGCTGGGTCCTGGTGGTGGTTTCCAGAGCTCTGTTTCTGTTCCTCATTCCTGCTGCCTTCAGGGTCGGGAAAACACACAGTGGGACAGGACATGGGGATATTCATATCAGTTTGTGTTAACTTAACTTCTCATCCAGTACAGTGATATAACAACAGTTTAACATGTTGTGTTGTTGTGTTAAAACCAGGAGTTGGTAAGGAGAAGAGGGAAGTCCAGAAAAGAGGCAGAGACCAGTCATTCTCCAGGTCTGTAGTGAATTGAACTTCTCTTCTACGTGTCCAATGAGATCAGCATGAAACTGTTGTCATGTGGTTTCATCACACCATCATCTGGTCTGTCTCATTCTTTCTCTATTACCCAGATGGTTTTTATTGCTTTATTTTGGTGAATTTTTAGTAAGGCCTTAGAGATAGCTTTTAAACCAGTTTTTGTTTTATTTCTATTTTATTTTATAAAGGTTTTTTACCATTTGAAAAGGTCTACAAAATAGTAGTTGTATTGTAATGGATTTGTTATTTTAGATTGAGCTACTTTTCATGTATGATTTGTATTTGTAATGGTTATCATCTGGAATGAAATGGCAATTTTTTCAGAGATTCTCCTGTTCTGTGGTATAATCAACCTGATTTCACTATGTACAGTGGGGAAAAAAAGTATTTAGTCAGCCACCAATTGTGCAAGTTCTCCCACTTAAAAGGATGAGAGAGGCCTGTAATTTTCATCATAGGTACACGTCAACTATGACAGACAAAATGAGAAAAGAAAATCCAGAAAATCACATTGTCGGATTTTTAATGAATTTATTTGCAAATGATGGTGGAAAATAAGTATTTGGTCAATAACAAAGCGTTCCTCAATACTTTGTTATATACCCTTTGTTGGCAATGACACAGGTCAAACGTTTTCTGTAAGTCTTCACAAGGTTTTCACACACTGTTGCTGGTATTTTGGCCCATTCCTCCATGCAGATCTCCTCTAGAGCAGTGATGTTTTGGGGCTGTCGCTGGGCAACACAGACTTTCAACTCCCTCCAAAGATTTTCTATGGGGTTGAGATCTGGAGACTGGCTAGGCCACTCCAGGACCTTGAAATGCTTCTTACGAAGCCACTCCTTCGTTGCGCGGGCGGTGTGTTTGGGATCATTGTCATGCTGAAAGACCCAGCCACATTTAATCTTCAATGCCCTTGCTGATGGAAGGAGGTTTTCACACAAAATCTCACGATACATGGCCCCATTCATTCTTTCCTTTACACGGATCAGTCGTCCTGGTGCTTTGCAGAAAAACAGCCCCAAAGCATGATGTTTCCACCCCCATGCTTCACAGTAGGTATGGTGTTCTTTGGATGCAACTCAGCATTCTTTGTCCTCCAAACACGACGAGTTGAGTTTTTACCAAAAAGTTATATTTTGGTTTCATCTGACCATATGACATTCTCCTAATCCTCTTCTGGATCATCCAAATGCACTCCAGCAAACTTCAGATGGGCCTGGACATGTACTGGCTTAAGCAGGGGGACACGTCTGGCACTGCAGGATTTGAGTCCCTGGCGGCGTAGTGTGTTACTGATGGTAGGCTTTGTTACTTTGGTCCCAGCTCTCTGCAGGTCATTCACTAGGTCCCCCCGTGTGGTTCTGGGATTTTTGCTCACCGTTCTTGTGATCATTTTGACCCCACGGGGTGAGATCTTGCGTGGAGCCCCAGATCGAGGGAGATTATCAGTGGTCTTGTATGTCTTCCATTTCCTAATAATTGCTCCCACAGTTGATTTCTTCGAACCAAGCTGCTTACCTATTGCAGATTCAGTCTTCCCAGCCTGGTGCAGGTCTACAATTTTTGTTTCTGGTGTCCTTTGACAGCTCTTTGGTCTTGGCCATATTGGAGTTTGGAGTGTGACTGTTTGGGGTTGTGGACAGGTGTCTTTTATACTGATAACAAGTTCAAACAGGTGCCATTAATACAGGTAACGAGTGGAGGACAGAGGAGCCTCTTAAAGAAGAAGTTACAGGTCTGTGAGAGCCAGAAATCTTGCTTGTTTGTAGGTGACCAAATACTTATTTTCCACCATAATTTGCAAATAAATTCATTAAAAATCCTACAATGTGATTTTCTGGAGAAAAAAAATCTCAATTTGTCTGTCATAGTTGACGTGTACCTATGATGAAAATTACAGGCCTCTCTCATCTTTTTAAGTGGGAGAACTTGCACAATTGGTGGCTGACTAAATACTTTTTTTTCCCCACTGTAACTCTATTGAGAATGTGGTTTCACTGAAAGCTTTACAGAGCTACATTTAAGACACTTAAAATGTTGAGCCATAGGCCACGTCAGGGCTCTCCAACCCTGTTTGTGGAGAGCTACCCTCCAGTAGGTATTCGCTCCAACCCCAGTTGTAACCAACAGGACGGTAGCTTTACAGGAACAGGGTTAAAGATTCCAGGGCGACGTGTTTGTATGAAACCACAGAAACTACTGTGGTTCTAATCAACAACGCTGTCTTCCTCTTAAGCCACACCCCATTAGCGCCTAAAACCACACCCCTTCGGTTCTAAGCCACACCACGTAACATTTAAATCACGCCCCTTAGCCTCCATGCTCTGGTTAGGCATATCTGTCATCCTCTCAAGCCAAACCCTTTTCGTCTCTAAGCCACAACCTCTTCGTCTCTAAGCCACACCCTCTTCACCTCTAAATCACAACTCTTCACATCTAAGCCACACCCTCAAATACCTCAAAGGTTTGCTGGAGAATTTGTCAAACCAAATAGCATGACCTTGTACTCAGAGACCTTAAGGGGAGACAAAGACATGATGACATGAAATCAAATTAAACTGAATCAATATTTGCATTTACATTTATTCAGCTACTTTAACACATATCAATACACTTACAAATGAAATACAATAAATTTACACAACTACATTTAATACAATTACAAAACAACAACTATATCAAAAGCTATTTAACCATTTTCCCTGAGCTTAAAATTTTTTTCTAAATCAATTTCGTTATTCTTATTAAAAGGCTACAAACAAAAGTTAAAAAAGAAATCAGTGGTATGAAACGGTTTAAAACAAGTAAAAAATACATTAAAATATTCCCCCCAAAATTAAGTAACTCTTAAAAATATCAAAACTGTCGTTGTCACACCTTCCCAGCTATATTGGTACAGGTCTCACACTCTGCTGGTATTGATGGCTGGTATAGGTCTCACACTCTGCTGGTATTGATGGCTGGTATAGGTCTCACACTCTGCTGGTATTGATGGATGGTATAGGTCTCACACTCTGCTGGTATTGATGGATGGTACAGGTCTCACACTCTGCTGGTATTGATGGCGGGTATAGGTCTCACACTCTGCTGGTATTGATGGCTGGTATAGGTCTCACACTCTGCTGGTATTGATGGATGGTATAGGTCTCACACTCTGCTGGTATTGATGGCTGGTATAGGTCTCACACTCTGCTGGTATTGATGGTTGGTATAGGTCTCACACTCTGCTGGTATTGATGGTTGGTATAGGTCTCACACTGCTGGTATTGATGGATGGTATAGGTCTCACACTCTGCTGGTATTGATGGATGGTACAGGTCTCACAATCTGCGGGTATTGATGGATGGTATAGGTCTCACTCTGCTGGTATTGATGGTTGGTATAGGACTCACACTCTGCTGGTATTGATGGTTGGTATAGGTCTCACACTGCTGGTATTGATGGATGGTATAGGTCTCACACTCTGCTGGTATTGATGGATGGTATAGGTCTCACACTCTGCTGGTATTGATGGATGGTACAGGTCTCACACTCTGCTGGTATTGATGGCTGGTATAGGTCTCACAATCTGCTGGTATTGATGGATGGTATATGTCTCACACTCTGCTGGTATTGATGGATGGTATAGGTCTCACACTGCTGGTATTGATGGATGGTATAGGTCTCACACTCTGCTGGTATTGATGGATGGTATAGGTCTCACTCTGCTGGTATTGATGGATGGTATAGGTCTCAATCTGCTGGTATTGATGGCTGGTATAGGTCTCTCACTCTGCTGGTATTGATGGATGGTATAGGTCTCACACTCTGCTGGTATTGATGGATGGTATAGGTCTCACACTCTGCTGTTATTGATGGATGGTATAGGTCTCACACTCTGCTGGTATTGATGGATGGTACAGGTCTCACACTCCGCTGGTATTGATGGATGGTATAGGTCTCACACTCTGCTGGTATTGATGGATGGTATAGGTCTCACTCTGCTGGTATTGATGGATGGTATAGGTCTCAATCTGCTGGTATTGATGGCTGGTATAGGTCTCTCACTCTGCTGGTATTGATGGATGGTATAGGTCTCACACTCTGCTGGTATTGATGGATGGTATAGGTCTCACACTCTGCTGGTATTGATGGCTGGTATAGGTCTCACAATCTGCTGGTATTGATGGATGTATAGGTACTGAAGTCAGAGTGAGCGAGAGAGCGAGAGAAAGAGAGAGAGACAAGGAGACAGAGAGAGAGACAAGGAGTCAGAGAGAGAGACAAGGAGACAGAGAGAGAGACAAGGAGACAGAGAGAGAGACAAGGAGACAGAGAGAGCGATAGAAAGAGAGACAAGGAGAGCGAGAGAGTGAGAGATTAAATTAATAATCTGTTAATATTAATTATATATGATCATACATTAGGATTATACATTATGTATTGTTGCTTTTTTCCTTCTGTTTTTAATGATCATATCTGACATTGAAAATAGTCTTTGAATAAGGCTGGGTTGCCAAACACATGGACTACAAATCAAGATGACTACCAAAAATAAAACAACAACACCCACCTTGACTGTAGTCTGCACACTGCTGTCACTTCCCCTGGTCGTAGTCCTGTTCAGAGGAACATGAGTCTCAGTTGGAGCTGCAGAGGGAGAGTTCTCACCATTAAAACACCACGTTTGAGGTCAAACTAGGACACATCAGTTCAAAGTAAGTAGATGTTTACATATTGTGGTCAAGATGCTTTTCAAACGAAGGTTAAAAACATAGCTAATTATTTGAATAATAAGAAAGGTTGATTAGGAATACCCAGACTTAAAAAATGAATGAGTGACTAAGTGACTCCTGACAGAGAGTGAGTGAGTGAGTGTACCTGTTGTTCTGCAGAAGTAGTAGACACAGGAATAGGAGAGGAGAGCAGACACAGGACACAGACTGAACAGCAACATCCAACACAGTCCACAGTCTACATCAGGAGAGGAGGAGGGGGACTCAGGAGGAGGGGAGGAGGAGGACTCAGGAGGAGGGGAGGAGGAGGACTCAAGAGGACTGACGTCTGGACAAAACATTAAACACAAACAGAACTACATTCTTAGATTGTCTACTGCTGAATGGATCTTGAGGCAATGTTTCATGACCTTAGATCACCCTCGGATGATTGATTCAAAATAACATTTAATGGAAACCAGACACACCAATACTAATACAATATTAATAATACTAAAGATACAGCCAGAAGATCTATATATAGAATAATAATTGTTCTTACCAAGTGAAATCCTAGTGGTGATGTTTCCATAGTGGTAGACCTCTATCCATTCAATACCTCCTTTCCCTCCATCATCCTCCACCTTGTCCTCCTTAGTCCCACAGTAGTAGAGTCCCAGGTCAGATCCAGTGATGTTCTCAATCAGTAGATCATAGGAGTTGTTAGAGGGGTTCCACACCACATTATATCCAGGGAAAGGTTTGGGATTATCAGAAATGTCCTGAAGATTTTGGTAAACGTTGTAAGTTGAAATAACAAGAGGTGGCTGGTACTTGTGAGAACAGTTCCTATACCACATAATGTATACTCCAGTAGTTATGATACAGTCACAGTAGAGAGTGATGTTGTCTCCTGGTCTGACTCTCAGCTCCACCTCTGCTGCAGAGATCCCATCCTGACTGGAGGAAACAGCACCTTCAGGTAGCAGAGGAACAGTGTTAGGATGAACTGACTGGAGGAAACAGCACCTACAGGTAGCAGAGGAACAGTGTTAGGATGAACTGACTGGAGGAAACAGCACCTACAGGTAGCAGAGGAACAGTGTTAGGATGAACTGACTGGAGGAAACAGCACCTACAGGTAGCAGAGGAACAGTGTTAGGATGAACTGACTGGAGGAAACAGCACCTACAGGTAGCAGAGGAACAGTGTTAGGATGAACTGACTGGAGGAAACAGCACCTACAGGTAGCAGAGGAACAGTGTTAGGATGAACTGACTGGAGGAAACAGCACCTACAGGTAGCAGAGGAAGGAACAGTGTTTGGATGAATCACAGAATGTCACTTTGATATCATGAACTTCTCCACATGTAAATATAAACCTCATGTCTTTACCACAGTGATCACAATATCACAATAATAAGACAACAGATCTAGTCAACTATAAAACCACATCAAGAAATCAGCTATCATCCAGCTATAAGGCCCAGTAAAACAAGTTACTCACATAAGAATGCAATCAGAGCAACACACAGCCTGTCCATCTGATGGTCTGATGGTGACTGTCAGAGAGTAGCTGGGTCTTTGAATAACAAGGTCTTTGCTGCGTATTTCCGTGTTCATGACTAGATGTACTTTACCATGAAAGGACATACGAGCAGCGATTTGTTCGATGGAGTGGAAAGTTTTCAGCTTGTGGTCCTTTTCTCTGAAACCCATGTTGTGACATGAAGAGGAGGGTCTAGCATCGAGGAAAACAGGTTTCACACCAACATGACGTCACTGGGAAATATTCAGCTTTGAGTTGGTCACTGTAGACAGCAACACTAAACTAGCAGCACCTGGTCAAGTCAATCTGCTGCAACATCATCAAATACAACATGAAGAACCAAACACTCATTCTGGTGTCAATTTTGACCCCCTAAGAAAAGACTGTTGAGACAGAGACCTATCCTGAGACAGAGGCCTATCTTGAGAGAGAGACCTATCTTGAGACAGAGGCCTAAGGTTGGCCTCTATAACTGCAACCTACCAGTATTAATGTTTGATTTATCAAATTATGAACATCCAGTAATCATAACATTTAAATCCTCACCATGATCTGTATGAGCTAATTGAGGCATCCCAAAATTATTATTTATCCACCACACATCTAGGCCTCACCAATGTTGGACACCCTGAATTGAATGCAGCAAGAAATTACAATCAGAAACTACAATAACCATGATGCTCTGGAGAGGATGTGATGGTACATTCAAGTCAATTATAGTTTAAGAGCTATGCCATTTGTAGTTCTTTATCTTTGTGGATGTATTTCTGTATCTAACGATCTCTTTTTCTTCAGGATTAGTGGGAAAACAAATAGGACATAGACAGAGATATGATGCACTCAGTGAGAACATGTGTGACATCATCAGGAGAATAGCAGCACCATGGCAACAGCAACAGGAAGTCAGTGTGGGTTTCCTGTGTACTGATTGTGTCTTCTCAGCCAATCAGTGACTAGCTCTTATATGAGTACTGTAATGCCAACATCATAATATCAGACTTACCAACATTAGTAGTGGTCAATGTATGTATCTGTTTACATGAGTGCACATATAGTGGGGAAAAAAGTATTTAGTCAGCCACCAATTGTGCAAGTTCTCCCACTTAAAAAGATGAGAGAGGTCTGTAATTTTCATCATAGGTACACGTCAACTATGACAGACAAAATGAGATTTTTTTTCCAGAAAATCACATTGTAGGATCTTTTATGAATTTATTTGCAAATTATGGTGGAAAATAAGTATTTGGTCAATAACAAAAGTTTCTCAATACTTTGTTATATACCCCTTGTTGGCAATGACACAGGTCAAACGTTTTCTGTAAGTCTTCACAAGGTTTTCACACACTGTTGCTGGTATTTTGGCCCATTCCTCCATGCAGATCTCCTCTAGAGCAGTGATGTTTTGGGGCCGTCGCTGGGCAACACGGACTTTCAACTCCCTCCAAAGATTTTCTATGGGGTTGAGATCTGGAGACTGGCTAGGCCACTCCAGGACCTTGAAATGCTTCTTACGAAGCCACTCCTTCATTGCCCGGGCGGTGTGTTTGGGATCATTGTCATGCTGAAAGACCCAGCCACGTTTCATCTTCAATGCCCTTGCTGATGGAAGGAGGTTTTCACTCAAAATCTCACGATACATGGCCCCATTCCTTCTTTCCTTTACACGGATCAGTCGTCCTGGTCCCTTTGCAGAAAAACAGCCCCTAAGCATGATGTTTCCACCCCCATGCTTCACAGTAGGTATGGTGTTCTTTGGATGCAACTCAGCATTCTTTGTCCTCCAAACACGACGAGTTGAGTTTTTACCAAAAAATTATATTTTGGTTTCATCTGACCATATGACATTCTCCCAATCCTCTTCTGGATCATCCAAATGCACTCTAGCAAACTTCAGACGGGCCTGGACATGTACTGGCTTAAGCAGGGGGACACGTCTGTCACTGCAGGATTTGAGTCCCTGGCGGCGTAGTGTGTTACTGATGGTAGGCTTTGTTACTTTGGTCCCAGCTCTCTGCAGGTCATTCACTAGGTCCCCCTGTGTGGTTCTGGGATTTTTGCTCACCATTCTTGTGATCATTTTGACCCCACAGGGTGAGATCTTGCGTGGAGCCCCAGATCGAGGGAGATAATCAGTGGTCTTGTATGTCTTCCATTTCCTAATAATTGCTCCCACAGTTGATTTCTTCATACCAAGCTGCTTACCTATTGCAGATTCAGTCTTCCCAGCCTGGTGCAGGTCTACAATTTTGTTTCTGGTGTCCTTTGACAGCTCTTTGGTCTTGGCCATAGTGGAGTTTGGAGTGTGACTGTTTGAGGTTGTGGACAGGTGTCTTTTATACTGATAACAAGTTCAAACAGGTGCCATTAATACAGGTAACAGGTGGAGGACAGAGGAGCCTCTTAAAGAAGAAGTTACAGGTCTGTGAGAGCCAGAAATCTTGCTTGTTTGTAGGTGACCAAATACTTATTTTCCACCATAATTTGCAAATAAATTCATTAAAAATCCTACAATGTGATTTTCAGGATTATTTTTCTCAATTTGTCTGTCATAGTTGACGTGTACCTATGATGAAAATTACAGGCCTCTCTCATCTTTTTTAAGTGGGAGTACTTGCACAATTGTTGGCTGACTAAATACTTTTTTCCCCCACTGTATATGTGGATATATGGGAGAGTTTCCATCTGATTGTATATCATGTATAGTCCTATGTCTGTGGTTGTGGTTTACTCAGCTAGTGCTGCTGCTCTGTAGGGGAGGGGTTAAGGGGGGCCTGGGTTTCAGGTCTGAGGGGAGGACTGAGGGGTTAAGGGGGGCCTGGGTTTCAGGTCTGAGGGGAGGACTGAGGGGTTAAGGGAGGCCTGGGTTTCAGGTCTGAGGGGAGGACTGAGGGGTTAAGGGGGCCTGGGTTTCAGCCTCACGTTATTATTACAAGTTAATTTGTCACAGATATCTCTCCCCTTCACACATATTGACCAGAGTGTGTATGGCAAACTTTAGGTCTAACATTAGACCTACTTCCTGACTACAGGTATAAAGGCCTACTTCAGGTCTAACATTAGTCCTACTGCCTGACTACAGGTATAAAGACCTATAGACCTACTTTAGGTCTAACATTAGTCCTACTGCCTGACTACAGGTATAAAGGCCTACTTTAGGTCTAGCATTAGTCCTACTGCCTGACTACAGGTATAAAGGCCTATAGGCCTACTTTAGGTCTAACATTAGTCCTACTACCTGACTACAGGTATAAAGGCCTACTTTAGGTCTAACATTAGTCCTACTGCCTGACTACAGGTATAAAGACCTATAGGTCTACTTTAGGTCTGACATTAGTCAACTACCTGACTACAGGTATAAAGGCCTACTTTAGGTCTAACATTAGTCCTACTGCCTGACTACAGGTATAAAGACCTATAGGCCTACTTTAGGTCTAACATTTGTCCTACTGCCTGACTACAGGTATAAAGGCCTACTTTAGGTCTAACATTAGTCCTACTGCCTGACTACAGGTTTAAAGGTCTACTTTAGGTCTAACATTAGTCCTACTGCCTGACTACAGGTATAACGGCCTACTTTAGGTCTAACATTAGTACTACTACCTGACTACAGGTATAAAGGCCTCTAAGTCTACTTTAGGTCTTACATTAGTCCTACCTCCTGACTACATGTATAAAGACCTATAGGCCTACTTTAGGTCTAACATTAGTCCTACTGCCTGACTACAGGTATAAAGGCTTATAGTCCTACTTTAGGTCTAACATTAGTCCTACTGCCTGACTACAGGTATAAAGACCTATAGGTCTACTTTAGGTCTAACATTAGTCCTACTGCCTGACTACAGGTATAAAGGCCTATAGTCCTACTTTAGGTCTAACATTAGTCCTACTGCCTGACTACAGGTATGAAGGCTTATAGTCCTACTTTAGGTCTAACATTAGTCCTACTGCCTGACTACAGGTATAAAGGCCTATAGTCCTACTTTAGGTCTAACATTAGTCCTACTGCCTGACTACAGGTATAAAGGCCTATAGGCCTACTTTAGGTCTAACATTAGTCCTACTGCCTGACTACAGGTATAAAGGCCTAAAGGCCTACTTTAAGTCTAAGATTAGTCCTACTACCTGACTACAGGTATAAAGGCCTACTTTAGGTCTAACATTAGTCCTACTGCCTGACTACATGTATAAAGACCTATAGGCCTACTTTAGGTCTAACATTAGTCCTACTGCCTGACTACAGGTATTAAGGCCTATAGGCCTACTTTAGGTCTAACATTAGTCCTACTGCCTGACTACAGGTTTAAAGGCCTACTTTAGGTCTAACATTTGTCCTACTGCCTGACTACAGGTATAAAGACCTATAGGTCTACTTTAGGTCTAACATTAGTCCTACTACCTGACTACAGGTATAAAGGCCTACTTTAGGTCTAACATTAGTCCTACTGCCTGACTACAGGTTTAAAGGTCTACTTTAGGTCTAACATTAGTCCTACTGCCTGACTACAGGTATAAAGGCCTACTTTAGGTCTAACATTAGTACTACTACCTGACTACAGGTATAAAGGCCTCTAAGTCTACTTTAGGTCTTACATTAGTCCTACTGCCTGACTACATGTATAAAGACCTATAGGCCTACTTTAGGTCTAACATTAGTCCTACTGCCTGACTACAGGTATAAAGGTCTACTTTAAGTCTAAGATTAGTCCTACTACCTGACTACAGGTATAAAGGCCTACTTTAGGTCTAACATTAGTCCTACTGCCTGACTACAGGTATAAAGACCTATAGGTCTACTTTAGGTCTAAAATTAGTTCTACTGCCTGACTACAGGTATAAAGGCCTAATTTAGGTCTAACATTAGTCCTACTGCCTGACAACAGGTATAAAGGCCTATAGTCCTACTTTAGGTCTAACATTAGTCCTACTGCCTGACTACAGGTATAAAGGCTTATAGTCCTACTTTAGGTCTAACATTAGTCCTACTGCCTGACTACAGGTATAAAGGCCTATAGTCCTACTTTAGGTCTAACATTAGTCCTACTGCCTGACTACAGGTATAAAGGCCTATAGGCCTACTTTAGGTCTAACATTAGTCCTACTGCCTGACTACAGGTATAAAGGCCTAAAGGCCTACTTTAAGTCTAAGATTAGTCCTACTACCTGACTACAGGTATAAAGGCCTACTTTAGGTCTAACATTAGTCCTACTGCCTGACTACAGGTATAAAGGCCTATAGTCCTACTTTAGGTCTAAGATTAGTCCTACTACCTGACTACAGTTATAAAGGCCTACTTTAGGTCTAACATTAGTCCTACTGCCTGACTACAGGTTTAAAGGCGTACTTTAGGTCTAACATTTGTCCTACTGCCTGACTACAGGTATAAAGACCTATAGGTCTACTTTAGGTCTAACATTAGTCCTACTACCTGACTACAGGTATAAAGGCCTACTTTAGGTCTAACATTAATCCTACTGCCTGACTACAGGTATAAAGGCCTACTTTAGGTCTAACATTAGTCCTACTGCCTGACTACAGGTATAAAGGCCTATAGTCCTACTTTAGGTCTAACATTAGTCCTACTACCTGACTACAGGTATAAAGGCCTATAGTCCTACTTTAAGTCTAACATTAGTCCTACTGCCTGACTACAGGTATAAAGGCCTACTTTAAGTCTAAGATTAGTCCTACTGCCTGACTACAGGTATAAAGGCCTACTTTAGGTCTAACATTAGTCCTACTGCCTGACTACAGGTATAAAGGCCTATAGTCCTACTTTAGGTCTAAGATTAGTCCTACTACCTGACTACAGTTATAAAGGCCTACTTTAGGTCTAACATTAGTCCTACTACCTGACTACAGGTATAAAGGCCTACTTTAGGTCTAACATTAGTCCTACTGCCTGACTACAGGTATAAAGGCCTATAGTCCTACTTTAGGTCTAAGATTAGTCCTACTACCTGACTACAGTTATAAAGGCCTACTTTAGGTCTAACATTTGTCCTACTGCCTGACTACAGGTATAAAGACCTATAGGTCTACTTTAGGTCTAACATTAGTCCTACTACCTGACTACAGGTATAAAGGCCTACTTTAGGTCTAACATTAATCCTACTGCCTGACTACAGGTATAAAGGCCTACTTTAGTTCTAACATTAGTCCTACTGCCTGACTACAGGTATAAAGGCCTATAGTCCTACTTTAGGTCTAACATTAGTCCTACTGCCTGACTACAGGTATAAAGGCCTACTTTAGGTCTAACATTAGTCCTACTGCCTGACTACAGGTATAAAGGCCTATAAGTCTACTTTAGGTCTAAAATTAGTCCTACTGCCTGACTACAGGTATGAAGGCCTACTTTAGGTCTAACATTAGTGCTACTGCCTGACTACAGGTATAAAGGCCTATAGTCATACTTTATGTCTAACATTAGTCCTACTTCCTGACTACAGGTATAAAGGCTTATAGTCCTACTTTAGGTCTAACATTAGTCCTACTGCCTGACTACAGGTATAAAGGCCTATAGTCCTACTTTAGGTCTAACATTAGTCCTACTGCCTGACTACAGGTATAAAGGCCTACTTTAAGTCTAAGATTAGTCCTACTACCTGACTACAGGTATAAAGGCCTACTTTAGGTCTAACATTAGTCCTACTGCCTGACTACAGGTATAAAGGCCTATAGTCCTACTTTAGGTCTAAGATTAGTCCTACTACCTGACTACAGTTATAAAGGCCTACTTTAGGTCTAACATTAGTCCTACTGCCTGACTACAGGTTTAAAGGCCTACTTTAGGTCTAACATTTGTCCTACTGCCTGACTACAGGTATAAAGACCTATAGGTCTACTTTAGGTCTAACATTAGTCCTACTACCTGACTACAGGTATAAAGGCCTACTTTAGGTCTAACATTAGTCCTACAGCCTGACTACAGGTTTAAAGGTCTACTTTAGGTCTAACATTAGTCCTACTGCCTGACTACAGGTATAAAGGCCTACTTTAGGTCTAACATTAGTACTACTACCTGACTACAGGTATAAAGGCCTCTAAGTCTACTTTAGGTCTTACATTAGTCCTACTGCCTGACTACATGTATAAAGACCTATAGGCCTACTTTAGGTCTAACATTAGTCCTACTGCCTGACTACAGGTATAAAGGCCTACTTTAAGTCTAAGATTAGTCCTACTACCTGACTACAGGTATAAAGGCCTACTTTAGGTCTAACATTAGTCCTACTGCCTGACTACAGGTATAAAGACCTATAGGTCTACTTTAGGTCTAAAATTAGTTCTACTGCCTGACTACAGGTATAAAGGCCTAATTTAGGTCTAACATTAGTCCTACTGCCTGACAACAGGTATAAAGGCCTATAGTCCTACTTTAGGTCTAACATTAGTCCTACTGCCTGACTACAGGTATAAAGGCTTATAGTCCTACTTTAGGTCTAACATTAGTCCTACTGCCTGACTACAGGTATAAAGGCCTATAGTCCTACTTTAGGTCTAACATTAGTCCTACTGCCTGACTACAGGTATAAAGGCCTATAGGCCTACTTTAGGTCTAACATTAGTCCTACTGCCTGACTACAGGTATAAAGGCCTAAAGGCCTACTTTAAGTCTAAGATTAGTCCTACTACCTGACTACAGGTATAAAGGCCTACTTTAGGTCTAACATTAGTCCTACTGCCTGACTACAGGTATAAAGGCCTATAGTCCTACTTTAGGTCTAACATTAGTCCTACTGCCTGACTACAGGTTTAAAGGCCTACTTTAGGTCTAACATTTGTCCTACTGCCTGACTACAGGTATAAAGACCTATAGGTCTACTTTAGGTCTAACATTAGTCCTACTACCTGACTACAGGTATAAAGGCCTACTTTAGGTCTAACATTAATCCTACTGCCTGACTACAGGTATAAAGGCCTATTTTAGGTCTAACATTAGTCCTACTGCCTGACTACAGGTATAAAGGCCTATAGTCCTACTTTAGGTCTAACATTAGTCCTACTACCTGACTACAGGTATAAAGGCCTATAGTCCTACTTTAAGTCTAACATTAGTCCTACTGCCTGACTACAGGTATAAAGGCCTACTTTAAGTCAATAATTAGTCCTACTGCCTGACTACAGGTATAAAGGCCTATAGTCCTACTTTAGGTCTAAGATTAGTCCTACTACCTGACTACAGGTATAAAGGCCTCTAAGTCTACTTTAGGTCTTACATTAGTCCTACTGCCTGACTACATGTATAAAGACCTATAGGCCTACTTTAGGTCTAACATTAGTCCTACTGCCTGACTACAGGTATAAAGGACTATAGTCCTACTTTAGGTCTAACATTAGTCCTACTGCCTTACTACAGGTATAAAGGCCTACTTTAAGTCTAACATTAGTCCTACTGCCTGACTACAGGTATAAAGGCCTATAGTCCTACTTTAGGTCTAACATTAGTCCTACTGCCTGACTACAGGTATAAAGGCCTACTTTAAGTCTAAGATTAGTCCTACTGCCTGACTACAGGTATAAAGGCCTATAGTCCTACTTTAGGTCTAAGATTAGTCCTACTACCTGACTACAGGTATAAAGGCCTCTAGGTCTACTTTAGGTCTTACATTAGTCCTACTGCCTGACTACATGTATAAAGACCTATAGGCCTACTTTAGGTCTAACATTAGTCCTACTGCCTGACTACAGGTATAAAGGCCTATAGTCCTACTTTAGGTCTAACATTAGTCCTACTGCCTGACTACAGGTATAAAGGCCTATAGGCCTACTTTATGTCTAACATTAGTCCTACTGCCTGACTACAGGTATAAAGGCCTAAAGGCCTACTTTAAGTCTAAGATTAGTCCTACTACCTGACTACAGGTATAAAGGCCTACTTTAGGTCTAACATTAGTCCTACTGCCTGACTACAGGTATAAAGGCCTATAGTCCTACTTTAGGTCTAAGATTAGTCCTACTACCTGACTACAGGTATAAAGGCCTACTTTAGGTCTAACATTAGTCCTACTGCCTGACTACAGGTTTAAGGGTCTACTTTAGGTCTAACATTACTCCTACTGCCTGACTACATGTATAAAGACCTATAGGCCTACTTTAGGTCTAAAATTTGTCCTACTGCCTGACTACAGGTATAAATGCCTACTTTAGGTCTAACATTAGTACTACTACATGACTACAGGTATAAAGGCCTCTAAGTCTACTTTAGGTCTAACATTAGTCCTACTACCTGACTACAGGTATAAAGGCCTACTTTAGGTCTAACATTAATCCTACTGCCTGACTACAGGTATAAAGGCCTATTTTAGGTCTAACATTAGTCCTACTGCCTGACTACAGGTATAAAGGCCTATAGTCCTACTTTAGGTCTAACATTAGTCCTACTACCTGACTACAGGTATAAAGGCCTATAGTCCTACTTTAAGTCTAACATTAGTCCTACTGCCTGACTACAGGTATAAAGGCCTACATTAAGTCTAAGATTAGTCCTACTGCCTGACTACAGGTATAAAGGCCTATAGTCCTACTTTAGGTCTAAGATTAGTCCTACTACCTGACTACAGGTATAAAGGCCTCTAAGTCTACTTTAGGTCTTACATTAGTCCTACTGCCTGACTACATGTATAAAGACCTATAGGCCTACTTTAGGTCTAACATTAGTCCTACTGCCTGACTACAGGTATAAAGGCCTACTTTAAGTCTAAGATTAGTCCTACTACCTGACAACAGGTATAAAGGCCTACTTTAGGTCTAACATTAGTCCTACTGCCTGACTACAGGTATAAAGACCTATAGGTCTACTTTAGGTCTAACATTAGTCCTACTGCCTGACTACAGGTATAAAGGCATAATTTAGGTCTAACATTAGTCCTACTGCCTGACTACAGGTATAAAGGCCTATAGTCCTACTTTAGGTCTAACATTAGTCCTACTGCCTGACTACAGGTATAAAGGCTTATAGTCCTACTTTAGGTCTAACATTAGTCCTACTGCCTGACTACAGGTATAAAGGCCTATAGTCCTACTTTAGGTCTAACATTAGTCCTACTGCCTGACTACAGGTATAAAGGCCTATAGGCCTACTTTAGGTCTAACATTAGTCCTACTGCCTGACTACAGGTATAAAGGCCTAAAGGCCTACTTTAAGTCTAAGATTAGTCCTACTACCTGACTACAGGTATAAAGGCCTACTTTAGGTCTAACATTAGTCCTACTGCCTGACTACAGGTATAAAGGCCAATATATCTACTTTAGGTCTAAGATTAGTCCTACTACCTGACTACAGTTATAAAGGCCTACTTTAGGTCTAACATTAGTCCTACTGCCTGACTACAGGTTTAAAGGCCTACTTTAGGTCTAACATTTGTTTTACTGCCTGACTACAGGTATAAAGACCTATAGGTCTACTTTAGGTCTAACATTAGTATACTACCTGACTACAGGTATAAAGGCCTACTTTAGGTCTAACATTAATCCTACTGCCTGACTACAGGTATAAAGGCCTACTTTAGGTCTAACATTAGTCCTACTGCCTGACTACAGGTATAAAGGCCTATAGTCCTACTTTAGGTCTAACATTAGTCCTACTGCCTGACTACAGGTATAAAGGCCTACTTTAGGTCTAACATTAGTCCTACTGCCTGACTACAGGTATAAAGGCCTATAAGTCTACTTTAGGTCTAAAATTAGTCCTACTGCCTGACTACAGGTATGAAGGCCTACTTTAGGTCTAACATTAGTGCTACTGCCTGACTACAGGTATAAAGGCCTATAGTCATACTTTAGGTCTAACATTAGTCCTACTTCCTGACTAAAGGTATAAAGGCTTATAGTCCTACTTTAGGTCTAAGATTAGTCCTACTACCTGACTACAGGTATAAAGGCCTACTTTAGGTCTAACATTAGTCCTACTGTCTGACTACAGGTTTAAAGGTCTACTTAAGGTCTAACATTAGTCCTACTGCCTGACTACAGGTATAAAGACCTATAGGTCTACTTTAGGTCTAACATTAGTCCTACTGCCTGACTACAGGTATAAAGACCTATAGGTCTACTTTAGGTCTAACATTAGTCCTACTGCCTGACTACAGGTATAAAGCCCTACTTTAGGTCTAACATTATTCCTACTGCCTGACTACAGGTATAAAGGCCTATAGTCCTACTTTAGGTCTAACATTAGTCCTACTGCCTGACTACAGGTATAAAGGCCTACTTTAGGTCTAACATTAGTCCTACTACCTGACTACAGGTATAAAGGCCTACTTTAGGTCTAACATTAGTCCTACTGCCTGACTACAGGTATAAAGACCTATAGGCCTACTTTAGGTCTAACATTAGTCCTACTACCTGACTATAGGTATAAAGGCCTACTTTAGGTCTAACATTAGTCTTACTGCCTGACTACAGGTTTAAAGGCCTACTTTAGGTCTAACATTAGTCCTACTGCCTGACTACAGGTATAAAGACCTATAGGTCTACTTTAGGTCTAACATTAGTCCTACTGCCTGACTACAGGTATAAAGACCTATAGGTCTACTTTAGGTCTAACATTAGTCCTACTGCCTGACTACAGGTATAAAGCCCTACTTTAGGTCTAACATTAGTCCTACTGCCTGACTACAGGTATAAAGCCTACTTTAGGTCTAACATTAGTCCTACTGCCTGACTACAGGTATAAAGACCTATAGGCCTACTTTAGGTCTAACATTAGTCCTACTACCTGACTACAGGTATAAAGGCCTACTTTAGGTCTAACATTAGTCCTACTGCCTGACTACAGGTATAAAGACCTATAGGTCTACTCCAACCATAGGCTAGGTGTTTGTATGAAACCATGGAACTGCTGTGGTTCTGTTCAGCATCTGTCCTCCTCTAAAGACACACCCCCTTAGCATCTAAGCCACACCCTCTTAGCCTATGAGTCACACCCTCGTCACTTCTAAGCCAACCCTCTTAATATGTTAGCCACACCTGCTAATTGTCTAAGCCACACCCTCAAACAAAAACCCTCTGAAAGGTTGCTGGAGCCTTTCCAAACAGAATGGTATGACCTTAACATTGAGGAGACCATAGGGCAGAATTTCCCAAACTTGGTCCTGGTGATCCCAAGGGGTGCACATTTAAATATTTAAATTATCAGTTAATCATCAAGCGTTGATTATTTGATTCAGCTGTGTAGTGCTAGGGCAAAACCAAAACGTTCCATAGGGGTAGACTGCGTCAGTCTTGGATCATCTGTCTTGGAAGTAGCGCTGTCACTTTATCTGTTTTTGATACAAGCAGTGTCTTCACATTTCACCACACCTAATTTTATAATAATTTCTAAATGCTTACGGCAATGAAAGTAAAATCAGTAAATCAAATTAAACTAAATCAATATTTATTCAAGGTACATTTAAAACATATCAGTTCACTTTACAAAAAGATATATGACCATATTTCCTGAAGTTTTGAAAATATTATTTTACTCTGATAGATTCAATGCAGGTGCGTTCTACAGTCAAATTAATGCAAGCTTAAAAACATCAATTGTAATAATTATAAAGGCAAAAAAAGATACAAAATAATACAAATAATTCTAAACTCATTGTCATTGAGCGAGAGACAAATATATTGGAAGTTAAAATTATTCCATCAAAAATAAAACAACTGGTAAAAACATCAAAATCCTTGTCGTCCCAGTTAAGTCTATGATGCTTAAAGTCTCACACTCTGCTGGTATTGATGGATGGTATAGGTCTCACACTCTGCTGGTATTGATGGCTGTGTAGGTACTGAAGTCAGAGTTTTGGACTCTCTTCTTCGGTCTCCTCTGTCCCTGACGGATATCCAATGAGGCATAACACAGATCTCCTTCCTCCTGAGAGAGAGAGAGAGAGAGAGAGAGAGAGAGAGAGAGAGAGAGAGAGAGAGAGAGAGAGAGAGAGAGAGAGAGAGAGAGAGAGAGAGAGAGAGAGAGAGAGAGAGAGAGAGAGAGAGAGAGAGAGAGAGAGAGAGAGAGAGAGAGAGAGAGAGAGAGAGAGAGAGAGAGAGAGAGAGAGAGAGAGAGAGAGAGAGAGAGAGAGAGAGAGAGAGAGAGAGAGAGAGACTTTACAATTAAACTGTTAATGTTACTAATATATAATCATACATTATGATTATTTCATGTAATTCATCATATAATTATGTTTTACTGCTAATTCCTTTAGTTTTTAATTACTATACTTGCCACTGCTTTGAAGAGTACTAGGTTACAAATAACATGGACTACAAATAGAGATGGCCACAAGTCAAAGAACTACAACACCCATACTGACTACACCTTCTCTCTGCTGTCACTTCCCCTGGTGGTCGTCCTGTTCAGAGGAACCTGAGTCTCAGCTGCAGCTGCAGAGGAAGAGTTATCACCATTAAAACAACAAGTAAAGAACACATCTAAAGAACACGTCTATTTAACCTGGTCTACATTAGTTTACCAGAGAATTTGAAAGAATATTTGATTGATTGATTGATGGTTGATTGGTGATGTGGATTTTTACATTGATATGGGTTTTAGATTGGTAGATCGCTGTTGCTGTGCGAGAACTGAATTGGTTCCTCTCACTGGGTTCGTGTGTGTGTGAAATGGGCATCTGACCTGTGTTCGGGTCAGATTCTACAGTTGTCTTATCTTATCAGGGACTGAAACCAGACTGTGACCCTGTGGCTCCCCGTAGGCAAATCCCGGGGTTGAACAGAGTTCAGGCTAAACCCTTTGTCTCTCCTGGGGGCGGCTACTTGATTACTTACAGCAAGACGGGGTGGCTTAAATAATGACTTAAAAAATGAATGAGTGAAAAGTTGAATCCTGACATAGAGAGTGAGTGAGTGTACCTGTTGTTCTGCAGAAGTAGTAGACACAGGAAGAGGAGAGGAGAGCAGACACAGGACACAGACTGAACAGCAACATCCAACACAGTCCACAGTCTACATCAGGAGAGGAGGAGGGGGACTCAGGAGGACTGATGTCTGGACAAAACATTAAACACAAACAGAACTACATTCTTAGATTGTCTACTGCTGAATGGATGTTTAAAGATGATCTTGAGGCAATGTTTTAATTATTATTTAATTATATGTATTATTTATTGATCAGCCTCGGATGATTAATTCAAAATAACATACATTTTCTTTGGCGTTCCTTACAACTGAACCTCTCTCATTCAAGGAACCCAGACACACCAATACTAATACAATATGAATAATACTAAAGATACAGCAAGAAGATCTATATATAGAATAATAATTGTTCTTACCAAGTGAAATCCTAGTGGTGATGTTTCCATAGTGGTAGAAGTCTATCCATTTAATACCTCCTTTCCCATCATCCACCACCTTGTCCTCCTTAGTCCCACAGTAGTAGAGTCCCAGGTCAGATCCAGTGATGTTCTCAATCAGTAGATCATAGGAGTTGTTAGAGGGGTTCCACACCAGATTATATCCAGTTAAAGGGTTGGGATTATCAGAAATGTCCTGAAGATTTTGGTAAATGTTGTAAGTTGAAATAACAAGAGGTGGCTGGTACTTGTGAGAACAGTTCCTATACCACATAATAATGAATACTCCAGTAGTTATGTTGCAGTCACAGTAGAGAGTGATGTTGTCTCCTGGTCTGACTCTCAGCTCCACCTCTGCTGCAGAGATCCCATCCTGACTGGAGGAAACAGCACCTACAGGTAGCAGAGGAACAGTGTTAGGATGAACTGACTGGAGGAAACAGCACCTACAGGTAGCAGAGGAACAGTGTTAGGATGAACTGACTGGAGGAAACAGCACCTACAGGTAGCAGAGGAACAGTGTTAGGATGAACTGACTGGAGGAAACAGCACCTACAGGTAGCAGAGGAACAGTGTTAGGATGAACTGACTGGAGGAAACAGCACCTACAGGTAGCAGAGGAACAGTGTTAGGATGAACTGACTGGAGGAAACAGCACCTACAGGTAGCAGAGGAACAGTGTTAGGATGAACTGACTGGAGGAAACAGCACCTACAGGTAGCAGAGGAACAGTGTTAGGATGAACTGACTGGAGGAAACAGCACCTACAGGTAGCAGAGGAACAGTGTTAGGATGAACTGACTGGAGGAAACAGCACCTACAGGTAGCAGAGGAACAGTGTTAGGATGAACTGACTGGAGGAAACAGCACCTACAGGTAGCAGAGGAACAGTGTTAGGATGAACTGACTGGAGGAAACAGCACCTACAGGTAGCAGAGGAACAGTGTTAGGATGAACTGACTGGAGGAAACAGCACCTACAGGTAGCAGAGGAACAGTGTTAGGATGAACTGACTGGAGGAAACAGCACCTACAGGTAACAGAGGAACAGTGTTAGGATGAACTGACTGGAGGAAACAGCACCTACAGGTAGCAGAGGAACAGTGTTAGGATGAACTGACTGGAGGAAACAGCACCTACAGGTAGCAGAGGAACAGTGTTAGGAAGAACTACACATTGCCATTTGGTTCATCATAAAGTTCTCTTCATGTAAAAATATAGCAAACATCACAATATCTCAATAATAACATAACATAATAAGATAACAGATCTAGTCAACCATAAAACCACATCAAGAAATCAGCTATCATCCAGCTATAAGGCCCAGTAAAACAAGTTACTCACATAAGAATGCAATCAGAGCAACACACAGCCTGTCCATCTGGTGGTCTGATGGTCTGATGGTGACTGTCAGAGAGTAGCTGGGTCTTTGAGTAACAAGGTCTTTGCTGCGTATTTCCGTGTTCATGATTTGATATACTTTACCATGAAAGGGCATACGAGCAGCGATTGGTTCGATCGAGTGGAAAGTTTTCAGCTTGTGGTCCTTTTCTCTGAAACCCATGTTGTGACATGAAGAGGAGGGTCTAGCATCGAGGTAAACATGTTTCACACCAACGTGACGTCACTGGAACATATTTAGCTTTGAGGTTGTCACTGTACTGTAGATAGCAACACCTAACTAGCAGCACTTGGTCAAGTCAACCTGTTGCAACATCATTAAACACGACATGAAGAACCAAACACTCATTCTGGTGTCACTTTTGACCCTTGAAAGAGAAGACTCTTGAGACAGAGACCTATCTTGAAACAGAGACCTAAGGTTGGCCTCTATAACTACAGCCTGCCAGTATTAATGTTTGATATATGCAATAATAAACAGTAATCATCACATTTAAATCCTCACCATGACCTGTATGAGATAATTGAGACTTCCCAAAACTATTATTTATCCACCAAACATCTAGACCTCACCAACACCATGACTTGAAGGCAGCCAGGAACTCTCTTTTTCTTCAGGATTAGTGGGAAAACAAATAGGACATAGACAGAGATATGATGCACTCAGTGAGAACATGTGTGACATCATCAGGAGAATAGCAGCACCATGGGTGAACAACTACTTATAACTTGGATGTACTCTCTTCCTCAGGCCAAATGGTAGACAGACAAACAGACAAACAGAGAGACAGACATCACCATGGCAACTGCAACAGGAAGTCAGTGTGGGTTTCCTGTGTACTGAGTATGTCTTCTCAGCCAATCAGTGACTAGCTCTTATATGAGTGCTGTAATGCCAACATCATAATATTAGACTTATCAACATTAGTAGTGGTCATTGTATGTATATATTTACATGAGTGCACATATATGTGGATATATTGGAGTGTGTCCATCTGATTGTGTATCATGTATAGTCCTATGTCTGTGGTTGTGGTTTACTCAGCTAGTGTTGCTGCTCTTTAGGGGAGGGGTTAAGGGAGGCCTTGGTTTCAGGTCTGAGGGGAGGACTGAGGGGTTAAGGGGGACTGGGTTTCAGGTCTGAAGGGAGGACTGAGGGGTTAAGGGGGGCCTGGGTTTCAGGTCTGAGGGGAGGACTGAGGGGTTAATGGGGGCCTGGGTTTCAGGTCTGAGGGGAGGACTGAGGCGTTAAGTGGGGCCTGGGTTTCAGGTCTGAGGGGAGGACTAGGGGTTAAGGGGGGCCTGGGTTTCAGGTCTGAGGGGAGGACTGAGGGGGGCCTGGGTTTCAGGTCTGAGGGGAGGACTGAGGGGTTAAGGGGGGCCTGGGTTTCAGGTCTGAGGGGAGGACTGAGGGGTTAAGGGGGGCCTGGGTTTCAGGTCTGAGGGGAGGACTGAGGGGTTAAGGGGGGCCTGGGTTTCAGGTCTGAGGGGAGGACTGAGGGGTTACGGGGGGCCTGGGTTTCAGGTCTGAGGGGAGGACTGAGGGGTTAAAGGGGGCCTGGGTTTCAGGTCTGAGGGGAGGACTGAGGGGTTAAGGGGGCCTTGGTTTCAGGTCTGAGGGGAGGACTAAGGGGTTAAAGGGGGCCTGGGTTTCAGGTCTGAGGGGAGGACTGAGGGGTTAAGGGGGGCCTGGGTTTCAGGTCTGAAGGGAGGACTGAGGGGTTAAGGGGTGCTGGGTTTCAGTTCTGAGGAGAGGACTGAGGGGTTATGTGAGTGTGTGTGCATATGATTGCATATGCATGCCTAGTCCTTTTTGTGTGTTAAGCGTGCCTGAGGTCTGATGGGTTAATGGGGCCTATGCTTCATGTCTGTGGGGTAGTTTTCAGGTCTGTAGAAACCACAATGTTTCCATCTACTTGACACGTGATGTGTCAACTGCTTGGCCAGCCACTCTGTACCTTCTCATAAGTGTGTGTGTGAGCGTGCATGCATGCTTGCGTGTTTGTATGACTCTATTATTATCTAATAATATGTAATATTTCTCCAGGTATGCATGGTATCAAGTGTAGTATTAAGAGGCTGTATGAGGGACCAGATAACAGATATATACTTTATGATGTTACTTTGACTGAAACAACAAAGTCATTCAGCTGTATCAACAACTCTAAGACTCAAGTCATGAGGTGTGACTTCCTCATGTGGTGTGGGTCCATCTCAGTCTGGATGTGTTCCACATCTGGAGTCTAACATTACCCATCAGACCTTGAGATGGACTAGTTCAAGTCAAGAGGTGTGAACTGTTAACATGAGAGTGCAGGGCAGTAGTTGTGCTTGTATCCTTTATGGTTGTGTGTACCTGTCATACTAACTGATATCTGCATCAGAAACCCAGCTACTCTGACCCTGTTACTGACAGACCCAGCTACTCTGACCCTGTTACTGAAAGACCCAGCTACTCTGACCCTGTTACTGAAAGACCCAGCTACTCTGACCCTGTTACTGAAAGACCCAGCTACTCTGACCCTGTTACTGAAAGACCCAGCTACTCTGACCCTGTTACTGACAGACCCAGCTACTCTGACCCTGTTACTGACAGACCCAGCTACTCTGACCCTGTTACTGACAGACCCAGCTACTCTGACCCTGTTACTGAAAGACCCAGCTACTCTGACACTGTTACTGACAGACCCAGCTACTCTGACCCTGTTACTGAAAGACCCAGCTACTCTGACCCTGTTACTGAAAGACCCAGCTACTCTGACCCTGTTACTGAAAGACCCAGCTACTCTGACCCTGTTACTGACAGACCCAGGTACTCTGACCCTGTTACTGAAAGACCCAGCTACTCTGACGCTGTTACTGAAAGACCCAGCTACTCTGACCCTGTTACTGAAAGACCCAGCTACTCTGACCCTGTTACTGACACACCCAGCTACTCTGACCCTGTTACTGACAGACCCAGCTACTCTGACCCTGTTACTGAAAGACCCAGCTACTCTGACCCTGTTACTGACAGACCCAGCTACTCTGACCCTGTTACTGAAAGACCCAGCTACTCTGACCCTGTTACTGAAAGACCCAGCTACTCTGACCCTGTTACTGAAATACACAGCTACTATGACCCTGTTACTGCAAGACCCAGCTACTCTGACCCTGTTACTGACAGACCCAGCTACTCTGACCCTGTTACTGAAAGACCCAGCTACTCTGACCCTGTTACTGAAAGACCCAGCTACTCTGACCCTGTTACTGAAAGACCCAGCTACTCTGACCCTGTTACTGACAGACCCAGCTACTCTGACCCTGTTACTGACAGACCCAGCTACTCTGACCCTGTTACTGAAAGACCCAGCTACTCTGACCCTGTTACTGAAAGACCCAGCTACTCTGACCCTGTTACTGAAAGACCCAGCTACTCTGACCCTGTTACTGAAAGACCCAGCTACTCTGACCCTGTTACTGACAGACCCAGCTACTCTGACCCTGTTACTGACAGACCCAGCTACTCTGACCCTGTTACTGACAGACCCAGCTACTCTGACCCTGTTACTGAAAGACCCAGCTACTCTGACACTGTTACTGACAGACCCAGCTACTCTGACCCTGTTACTGAAAGACCCAGCTACTCTGACCCTGTTACTAAAAGACCCAGCTACTCTGACCCTGTTACTGAAAGACCCAGCTACTCTGACCCTGTTACTGACAGACCCAGCTACTCTGACCCTGTTACTGAAAGACCCAGCTACTCTGACCCTGTTACTGAAAGACCCAGCTACTCTGACCCTGTTACTGAAAGACCCAGCTACTCTGACCCTGTTACTGACAGACCCAGCTACTCTGACCCTGTTACTGACAGACCCAGCTACTCTGACCCTGTTACTGAAAGACCCAGCTACTCTGACCCTGTTACTGACAGACCCAGCTACTCTGACCCTGTTACTGACATACCCAGCTACTCTGACCCTGTTACTGAAAGACCCAGCTACTCTGACCCTGTTACTGAAAGACCCAGCTACTCTGACCCTGTTACTGACAGACCCAGCTACTCTGACCCTGTTACTGAAAGACCCAGCTACTCTGACCCTGTTACTGAAAAACCCAGCTACTCTGACCCTGTTACTGAAAGACCCAGCTACTCTGACCCTGTTACTGACAGACCCAGCTACTCTGACCCTGTTACTGAAAGACCCAGCTACTCTGACCATGTTACTGAAAGACCCAGCTACTCTGACCCTGTTACTGAAAGACCCAGCTACTCTGACCCTGTTACTGACAGACCCAGCTACTCTGACCCTGTTACTGAAAGACCCAGCTACTCTGACCCTGTTACTGAAAGACCCAGCTACTCTGACCCTGTTACTGAAAGACCCAGCTACTCTGACCCTGTTACTGAAAGACCCAGCTACTCTGACCCTGTTACTGAAAAACCCAGCTACTCTGACCCTGTTACTGACCGACCCAGCTACTCTGACCCTGTTACTGAAAGACCCAGCTACTCTGACCCTGTTACTGAAAGACCCACTACTCTGACCCTGTTACTGACAGACCCAGCTACTCTGACCCTGTTACTGACAGACCTTGCTACTCTGACCCTGTTCCTGACAGACCCAGCTACTCTGACCCTGTTACTGACAGACCCAGCTACTCTGACCCTGTTACTGAAATACACAGCTACTCTGACCCTGTTACTGAAAGACCCAGCTACTCTGACACTGTTACTGCAAGACCCAGCTACTCTGACCCTGTTACTGACAGACCCAGCTACTCTGACCCTGTTACTGACAGACCCAGCTACTCTGACCCTGTTACTGAAAGACCCAGCTACTCTGACCCTGTTACTGACAGACCCAGCTACTCTGACCCTGTTACTGACATACCCAGCTACTCTGACCCTGTTACTGAAAGACCCAGCTACTCTGACCCTGTTACTGAAAGACCCAGCTACTCTGACCCTGTTACTGACAGACCCAGCTACTCTGACCGTGTTACTGAAAGACCCAGCTACTCTGACCCTGTTACTGAAAATACCCAGCTACTCTGACCCTGTTACTGAAAGACCCAGCTACTCTGACCCTGTTACTGACAGACCCAGCTACTCTGACCCTGTTACTGAAAGTCCCAGCTACTCTGACCCTGTTACTGAAAGACCCAGCTACTCTGACCCTGTTACTGAAAGACCCAGCTACTCTGACCCTGTTACTGACAGACCCAGCTACTCTGACCCTGTTACTGACACGCCCAGTTGCTCTGACCCTGTTACTGACAGACCCAGCTACTCTGACCCTGTTACTGAAAGACCCAGCTACTCTGACACTGTTACTGAAAGACCCAGCTACTCTGACCCTGTTACTGAAAGACCAGCTACTCTGACCCTGTTACTGACAGACCCAGCTACTCTGACCCTATTACTGATAGACCCAGCTTCTCTGACCCTGTTACTGAAAGACCCAGCTACTCTGACCCTGTTACTGACATACCCAGCTACTCTGACCCTGTTACTGAAAGACCCAGCTACTCTGACCCTGTTACTGAAATACCCAGCTACTCTGACCCTGTTACTGAAAGACCCAGCTACTCTGACCCTGTTACTGAAAGACCCAGCTACTCTGTCCCTGTTACTGAAAGACCCAGCAACTCTGACCCTGTTACTGACAGACCCAGCTACTCTGATCCTGTTACTGAAGGACCCAGCTACTCTGACCCTGTTACTGAAAGACCCAGACACTCTGACCCTGTTTCTGAAAGATCCAGCTACTCTGACCCTGTTACTGACAGACCCAGCTACTCAGACCCTGTTACTGAAAGACCCAGCTACTCTGACCCTGTTACTGAAAGACCCAGTTACTCTGACCCTGTTACTGAAAGACCCAGCTACTCTGACCCTGTTACTGAAAGACCCAGCTACTCTGACCCTGTTACTGAAAGACCCAGCTAATCTGACCCTGTTACTGAAAGACCCAGCTACTCTGACCCTGTTACTGAAAGACCCAAATACTCTGACCCTGTTACTGAAAGACCCAGTTACTCTGACCCTGTTACTGAAATACCCAGCTACTCTGACCCTGTTACTGACAGACCCAGCTACTCTGACCCTGTTACTGACACGCCCAGTTGCTCTGACCCTGTTACTGACAGACCCAGCTACTCTGACCCTGTTACTGAAAGACCCAGTTACTCTGACCCTGTTACTGAAAGACCCAGCTACTCTGACCCTGTTACTGAAAGACCCAGCTACTCTGACACTGTTACTGAAAGACCCAGCTACTCTGACCCTGTTACTGAAAGACCCAGCTACTCTGACCCTGTTACTGACAGACCCAGCTACTCTGGCCCTGTTACTGACAGACCCAGCTACTCTGACCCTGTTACTGAAAGACCCAGCTACTCTGACCCTGTTGCTGACAGACCCAGCTACTCTGACCCTGTTACTGAAAGACCCAGCTACTCTGACCCTGTTACTGAAATACCCAGCTACTCTGACACTGTTACTGAAAGACCCAGCTACTCTGACCCTGTTACTGACAGACCCAGCTACTCTGACCCTGTTAATGACAGACCCAGCTACTCTGACCCTGTTACTGAAAGACCCAGCTACTCTGACCCTGTTACTGACAGACCCAATTACTCTGGCCCTGTTTCTGACAGACCCAGCTATCTGACCCTGTTACTGAAATACCCAGCTACTCTGACCCTGTTACTGACAGACCCAGCTACTCTGACCCTGTTTCTGACAGACCCAGCTATCTGACCCTGTTACTGAAATACCCAGCTACTCTGACCCTGTTACTGAAATACCCAGCTACTCTGACCCTGTTACTGAAAGACCCAGCTACTCTGACCCTGTTACTGAAAGACCCAGCTACTCTGACCCTGTTACTGAAAGACCCAGCTAATCTGACCCTGTTACTGAAAGACCCAGCTACTCTGACCCTGTTACTGAAAGACCCAAATACTCTGACCCTGTTACTGAAAGACCCAGTTACTCTGACCCTGTTACTGAAATACCCAGCTACTCTGACCCTGTTACTGACAGACCCAGCTACTCTGAACAACAGGAAGTCAGTTTGGGTTTCCTGTGTACTGTGTGTGTCTTTTCAGCCAATCAGTAACTAACTCTTATATGAGTACTGTAATGCCAACATCATAATATCAGACTTATCAACATTAGTAGTGGTCAATGTATGTATCTGTTTACACGAGTGCACATATATGTGGGTATATTGGAGTGTGTCCATATGATTGTATATCATGTATAGTCCTATGTCTGTGGTTGTAGTTTACTCAGCTAGTGCTGCTGCTCTGTAGAGGAGGGGTTAAGGGGGGGCTGGGTTTCAGGTCTGAGGGGAGGACTGAGGGGTTAAGGGGGGCCTGGGTTTCAGGTCTGAGGGGAGGACTGAGGGGTTAAGGGGTGCCTGGGTTTCAGGTCTGAGGGGAGGACTGAGGGGTTAAGGGGGGCCTGGGTTTCAGGTCTGAGGGGAGGACTGAGGGGTTAAGGGGGGCCTGGGTTTCAGGTCTGAGGGGAGGACTGAGGGGTTAAGGGGGGCCTGGGTTTCAGGTCTGAGGGGAGGTCTGAAGGGTTAAGTGATGCCTGGATTTCAGTTCTGTGGGGTAGTTTTCAGGTCTGTAGAAACCACAATGTTTCCATCTACTTGACACGTGATGTGTCAACTTCTTGGCCAGCCACTCTGTACCTTCTCATAAGTGTGTGTATGAGCGTGCATGCATGCTTGCGTGTTTGTATGACTCTATTATTATCTAATAATATGTAATATTTCTCCAGGTATGCATGGTATCAAGTGTAGTATTAAGAGGCTGTATGAGGGACCAGATAACAGATATATACTTTATGATGTTACTTTGACTGAAACAACAAAGTCATTCAGCTGTATCAACAACTCTAAGACTCAAGTCATGAGGTGTGACTTCCTCATGTGGTGTGGGTCCATCTCAGTCTGGATGTGTTCCACATCTGGAGTCTAACATTACCCATCAGACCTTGAGATGGACTAGTTCAAGTCAAGAGGTGTGAACTGTTAACATGAGAGTGCAGGGCAGTAGTTGTGCTTGTATCCTTTATGGTTGTGTGTACCTGTCATACTAACTGATATCTGCATCAGAAACCCAGCTACTCAGACCCTGTTACTGACAGACACAGCTACTCTGACCCTGTTACTGAAAGACCCAGCTACTCTGACCCTGTTACTGAAAGACCCAGCTACTCTGACCCTGTTACTGAAAGACCCAGCTACTCTGACCCTGTTACTGAAAGACCCAGCTACTCTGACCCTGTTACTGAAAGACCCAGCTACTCTGACCCTGTTACTGACAGACCCAGCTACTCTGACCCTGTTACTGAAAGACCCAGCTACTCTGACCCTGTTACTGACAGACCCAGCTACTCTGACCCTATTACTGACAGACCCAGCTTCTCTGACCCTGTTACTGAAAGACCCAGCTACTCTGACCCTGTTACTGACATACCCAGCTACTCTGACCCTGTTACTGAAAGACCCAGCTACTCTGACCCTGTTACTGAAATACCCAGCTACTCTGACCCTGTTACTGAAAGACCCAGCTACTCTGTCCCTGTTACTGAAAGACCCAGCAACTCTGACCCTGTTACTGACAGACCCAGCTACTCTGATCCTGTTACTGAAGGACCCAGCTACTCTGACCCTGTTACTGAAAGACCCAGCTACTCTGACCCTGTTACTGAAAGACCCAGTTACTCTGACCCTGTTACTGAAATACCCAGCTACTCTGACCCTGTTACTGACAGACCCAGCTACTCTGACCCTGTTACTGACACGCCCAGTTGCTCTGACCCTGTTACTGACAGACCCAGCTACTCTGACCCTGTTACTGAAAGACCCAGTTACTCTGACCCTGTTACTGAAAGACCCAGCTACTCTGACCCTGTTACTGAAAGACCCAGCTACCCTGACACTGTTACTGAAAGACCCAGCTACTCTGACCCTGTTACTGAAAGACCCAGCTACTCTGACCCTGTTGCTGACAGACCCAGCTACTCTGACCCTGTTACTGAAAGACCCAGCTACTCTGACCCTGTTACTGACAGACCCAGCTACTCTGACCCTGTTAATGACAGACCCAGCTACTCTGACCCTGTTACTGAAAAACCCAGCTACTCTGACCCTGTTACTGAAAGACCCAGCTACTCTGACCCTGTTACTGACAGACCCAATTACTCTGGCCCTGTTACTGACAGACCCAGCTACTCTGACCCTGTTACTGAAAGACCCAGCTACTCTGACCCTGTTACTGACAGACCCAGCTACTCTGACCCTGTTACTGACAGACCAAGTTACTCTGACCCTGTTACTGAAATACCCAGCTACTCTGACCCTGTTACTGAAAGACCCAGCTACTCTGACACTGTTACTGAATGACCCAGCTACTCTGACCCTGTTACTGAAATACCCAGCTACTCTGAACAACAGGAAGTCAGTTTGGGTTTCCTGTGTACTGTGTGTGTCTTTTCAGCCAATCAGTGACTAGCTCTTATATGAGTACTGTAATGCCAACATCATAATATCAGACTTATCAACATTAGTAGTGGTCAATGTATGTATCTGTTTACACGAGTGCACATATATGTGGATATATTGGAGTGTGTCCATATAATTGTATATCATGTATAGTCCTATGTCTGTGGTTGTGGTTTACTCAGCTAGTGCTGCTGCTCTGTAGAGGAGGGGTTAAGGGGGGGCTGGGTTTCAGGTCTGAGGGGAGGACTGAGGGGTTAAGGGGGGCCTGGGTTTCAGGTCTGAGGGGAGGACTGAGGGGTTAAGGGGTGCCTGGGTTTCAGGTCTGAGGGGAGGACTGAGGGGTTAAGGGGGGCCTGGGTTTCAGGTCTGAGGGGAGGACTGAGGGGTTAAGGGGGGCCTGGGTTTCAGGTCTGAGGGGAGGACTGAGGGGTTAAGGGGGGCCTGGGTTTCAGGTCTGAGGGGAGGACTGAGGGGTTAAGTGGGGCCTGGGTTTCAGGTCTGAGGGGAGGACTGAGGGGTTAAGGGGGGCCTGGGTTTCAGGTCTGAGGGGAGGTCTGAAGGGTTAAGTGATGCCTGGATTTCAGTTCTGTGGGGTAGTTTTCAGGTCTGTAGAAACCACAATGTTTCCATCTACTTGACACGTGATGTGTCAACTGCTTGGCCAGCCACTCTGTACCTTCTCATAAGTGTGTGTGTGAGCGTGCATGCATGCTTGCGTGTTTGTATGACTCTATTATTATCTAATAATATGTAATATTTCTCCAGGTATGCATGGTATCAAGTGTAGTATTAAGAGGCTGTATGAGGGACCAGATAACAGATATATACTTTATGATGTTACTTTGACTGAAACAACAAAGTCATTCAGCGGTATCAACAACTCTAAGACTCAAGTCATGAGGTGTGACTTCCTCATGTGGTGTGGGTCCATCTCAGTCTGGATGTGTTCCACATCTGGAGTCTAACATTACCCATCAGACCTTGAGATGGACTAGTTCAAGTCAAGAGGTGTGAACTGTTAACATGAGAGTGCAGGGCAGTAGTTGTGCTTGTATCCTTTATGGTTGTGTGTACCTGTCATACTAACTGATATCTGCATCAGAAACCCAGCTACTCTGACCCTGTTACTGACAGACCCAGCTACTCTGACCCTGTTACTGAAAGACCCAGCTACTCTGACCCTGTTACTGAAAGACCCAGCTATTCTGACCCTGTTACTGAAAGACCCAGCTATTCTGACCCTGTTACTGAAAGACCCAGCTACTCTGACCCTGTTACTGAAAGACCCAGCTATTCTGACCCTGTTACTGACAGACCCAGCTACTCTGACCCTGTTACTGAAAGACCAAGCTACTCTGACCCTGTTACTGAAAGACCCAGCTACTCTGACCCTGTTACTGAAAGACCCAGCTACTCTGACCCTGTTACTGACAGACCCAGCTACTCTGACCCTGTTACTGACAGACCCAGCTACTCTGACCCTGTTACTGAAAGACCCAGCTACTCTGACCCTGTTACTGAAAGACCCAGCTACTCTGACCCTGTTATTGAAAGACCCAGCTACTCTGACCCTGTTACTGAAAAACCCAGCTACTCTGACCCTGTTACTGACAGACCCAGCTACTCTGACCCTGTTACTGAAAGACCCAGCTACTCTGACCCTGTTACTGACAGACCCAGCTACTCTGACCCTGTTACTGAAAGACCCAGCTACTCTGACCCTGTTACTGAAAGACCCAGCTACTCTGACCCTGTTACTGAAAGACCCAGCTACTCTGACCCTGTTACTGACAGACCCAGCTACTCTGACCCTATTACTGAAAGACCCAGCTACTCTGACCCTGTTACTGACAGACCCAGCTACTCTGACCCTGTTACTGAAAGACCCAGCTACTCTGACCCTGTTACTGAAAGACCCAGCTACTCTGACCCTGTTACTGACAGACCCAGCTACTCTGACCCTGTTACTGAAAGACCCAGCTACTCTGACCCTGTTACTGAAAGACCCAGCTACTCTGACCCTGTTACTGACAGACCCAGCTACTCTGACCCTGTTACTGAAAGACCCAGCTACTCTGACACTGTTACTGAAAGACCCAGCTACTCTGACCCTGTTACTGACAGACCCAGCTACTCTGACCCTGTTACTGACAGACCCAGCTACTCTGACCCTGTTACTGAAAGACTCAGCTACTCTGACCCTGTTACTGACAGACCCAGCTACTCTGACCCTGTTACTGACATACCCAGCTACTCTGACCCTGTTACTGAAAGACCCAGCTACTCTGACCCTGTTACTGAAAGACCCAGCTACTCTGACCCTGTTACTGACAGACCCAGCTACTCTGACCCTGTTACTGACACGCCCAGTTGCTCTGACCCTGTTACTGACAGACCCAGCTACTCTGACCCTGTTACTGAAAGACCCAGCTACTCTGACACTGTTACTGAAAGACCCAGCTACTCTGACCCTGTTACTGAAAGACCAGCTACTCTGACCCTGTTACTGACAGACCCAGCTACTCTGACCCTATTACTGACAGACCCAGCTTCTCTGACCCTGTTACTGAAAGACCCAGCTACTCTGACCCTGTTACTGACATACCCAGCTACTCTGACCCTGTTACTGAAAGACCCAGCTACTCTGACCCTGTTACTGAAAGACCCAGCTACTCTGACCCTGTAACTGAAAACCCAGCTACTCTGACCCTGTTACTGAAAGACCCAGACACTCTGACCCTGTTTCTGAAAGACCCAGCTACTCTGACCCTGTTACTGACATACCCAGCTACTCTGTCCCTGTTACTGAAAGACCCAGCTACTCTGACCCTGTTACTGAAAGACCCAGCTACTCTGACCCTGTAACTGAAAGACCCAGCTATTCTGACCCTGTTACTGAAAGACCCAGCTATTCTGACCCTGTTACTGAAAGACCCAGCTACTCTGACCCTGTTACTGAAAGACCCAGCTATTCTGACCCTGTTACTGACAGACCCAGCTACTCTGACCCTGTTACTGAAAGACCAAGCTACTCTGACCCTGTTACTGAAAGACCCAGCTACTATGACCCTGTTACTGAAAGACCCAGCTACTCTGACCCTGTTACTGACAGACCCAGCTACTCTGACCCTGTTACTGACAGACCCAGCTACTCTGACCCTGTTACTGAAAGACCCAGCTACTCTGACCCTGTTACTGAAAGACCCAGCTATTCTGACCCTGTTACTGAAAGACCCAGCTATTCTGACCCTGTTACTGAAAGACCCAGCTACTCTGACCCTGTTACTGAAAGACCCAGCTATTCTGACCCTGTTACTGACAGACCCAGCTACTCTGACCCTGTTACTGAAAGACCAAGCTACTCTGACCCTGTTACTGAAAGACCCAGCTACTCTGACCCTGTTACTGAAAGACCCAGCTACTCTGACCCTGTTACTGACAGACCCAGCTACTCTGACCCTGTTACTGACAGACCCAGCTACTCTGACCCTGTTACTGAAAGACCCAGCTACTCTGACCCTGTTACTGAAAGACCCAGCTACTCTGACCCTGTTACTGAAAGACCCAGCTACTCTGACCCTGTTATTGAAAGACCCAGCTACTCTGACCCTGTTACTGAAAGACCCAGCTACTCTGACCCTGTTACTGAAAAACCCAGCTACTCTGACCCTGTTACTGACAGACCCAGCTACTCTGACCCTGTTACTGAAAGACCCAGCTACTCTGACCCTGTTACTGAAATACCCAGCTACTCTGACCCTGTTACTGACAGACCCAGCTACTCTGACCCTGTTACTGAAAGACCCAGCTACTCTGACCCTGTTACTGAAAGACCCAGCTACTCTGACCCTGTTACTGAAAGACCCAGCTACTCTGACCCTGTTACTGACAGACCCAGCTACTCTGACCCTATTACTGAAAGACCCAGCTACTCTGACCCTGTTACTGAAAGACCCAGCTACTCTGACCCTGTTACTTACAGACCCAGTTACTCTGACCCTGTTACTGACAGACCCAGCTACTCTGACCCTGTTACTGACAGACCCAGTTACTCTGACCCTGTTACTGACATACCCAGCTACTCTGACCCTGTTGCTGAAAGACCCAGCTACTCTGACACTGTTACTGAAAGACCCAGCTACTCTGACCCTGTTAATGAAAGACCCAGCTACTCTGACCCTGTTACTGACAGACCCAGCTACTCTGACCCTGTTACTGACAGACCCAGCTACTCTGACCCTATTACTGAAAGACCCAGCTACTCTGACCCTGTTACTGAAAGACCCAGCTACTCTGACCCTGTTACTGAAAGACCCAGCTACTCTGACCCTGTTACTTACAGACCCAGCTACTCTGACCCTGTTACTGACAGACCCAGCTACTCTGACCCTGTTACTGACAGACCCAGTTACTCTGACCCTGTTACTGACATACCCAGCTACTCTGACCCTGTTGCTGAAAGACCCAGCTACTCTGACACTGTTACTGAAAGACCCAGCTACTCTGACCCTGTTAATGAAAGACCCAGCTACTCTGACCCTGTTACTGACAGACCCAGCTACTCTGACCCTGTTACTGACAGACCCAGCTACTCTGACCCTGTTACTGAAAGACCCAGCTACTCTGACCCTGTTACTGACAGACCCAGCTACTCTGACCCTGTTACTGAAAGACCCAGCTACTCTGACCCTGTTACTGACAGACCCAGCTACTCTGACCCTGTTACTGAAAGACCCAGCTACTCTGACCCTGTTACTGAAAGACCCAGCTACTCTGACCCTGTTACTGACAGACCCAGCTACTCTGACCCTGTTACTGAAAGACCCAGCTACTCTGACCCTGTTACTGAAAGACCCAGCTACTCTGACCCTGTTACTGACAGACCCAGCTACTCTGACCCTGTTACTGAAAGACCCAGCTACTCTGACACTGTTACTGAAAGACCCAGCTACTCTGACCCTGTTACTGACAGACCCAGCTACTCTGACCCTGTTACTGACAGACCCAGCTACTCTGACCCTGTTACTGAAAGACTCAGCTACTCTGACCCTGTTACTGACAGACCCAGCTACTCTGACCCTGTTACTGACATACCCAGCTACTCTGACCCTGTTACTGAAAGACCCAGCTACTCTGACCCTGTTACTGAAAGACCCAGCTACTCTGACCCTGTTACTGACAGACCCAGCTACTCTGACCCTGTTACTGAAAGACCCAGCTACTCTGACCCTGTTACTGAAAATACCCAGCTACTCTGACCCTGTTACTGAAAATACCCAGCTACTCTGACCCTGTTACTGAAAGACCCAGCTACTCTGACCCTGTTACTGACAGACCCAGCTACTCTGACCCTGTTACTGAAAGACCCAGCTACTCTGACCCTGTTACTGAAAGACCCAGCTACTCTGACCCTGTTACTGAAAGACCCAGCTACTCTGACCCTGTTACTGACAGACCCAGCTACTCTGACCCTGTTACTGACACGCCCAGTTGCTCTGACCCTGTTACTGACAGACCCAGCTACTCTGACCCTGTTACTGAAAGACCCAGCTACTCTGACACTGTTACTGAAAGACCCAGCTACTCTGACCCTGTTACTGAAAGACCAGCTACTCTGACCCTGTTACTGACAGACCCAGCTACTCTGACCCTATTACTGACAGACCCAGCTTCTCTGACCCTGTTACTGAAAGACCCAGCTACTCTGACCCTGTTACTGACATACCCAGCTACTCTGACCCTGTTACTGAAAGACCCAGCTACTCTGACCCTGTTACTGAAATACCCAGCTACTCTGACCCTGTAACTGAAAACCCAGCTACTCTGACCCTGTTACTGAAAGACCCAGACACTCTGACCCTGTTTCTGAAAGACCCAGCTACTCTGACCCTGTTACTGACATACCCAGCTACTCTGTCCCTGTTACTGAAAGACCCAGCTACTCTGACCCTGTTACTGAAAGACCCAGCTACTCTGACCCTGTAACTGAAAGACCCAGCTATTCTGACCCTGTTACTGAAAGACCCAGCTATTCTGACCCTGTTACTGAAAGACCCAGCTACTCTGACCCTGTTACTGAAAGACCCAGCTATTCTGACCCTGTTACTGACAGACCCAGCTACTCTGACCCTGTTACTGAAAGACCAAGCTACTCTGACCCTGTTACTGAAAGACCCAGCTACTATGACCCTGTTACTGAAAGACCCAGCTACTCTGACCCTGTTACTGACAGACCCAGCTACTCTGACCCTGTTACTGACAGACCCAGCTACTCTGACCCTGTTACTGAAAGACCCAGCTACTCTGACCCTGTTACTGAAAGACCCAGCTATTCTGACCCTGTTACTGAAAGACCCAGCTATTCTGACCCTGTTACTGAAAGACCCAGCTACTCTGACCCTGTTACTGAAAGACCCAGCTATTCTGACCCTGTTACTGACAGACCCAGCTACTCTGACCCTGTTACTGAAAGACCAAGCTACTCTGACCCTGTTACTGAAAGACCCAGCTACTCTGACCCTGTTACTGAAAGACCCAGCTACTCTGACCCTGTTACTGACAGACCCAGCTACTCTGACCCTGTTACTGACAGACCCAGCTACTCTGACCCTGTTACTGAAAGACCCAGCTACTCTGACCCTGTTACTGAAAGACCCAGCTACTCTGACCCTGTTACTGAAAGACCCAGCTACTCTGACCCTGTTATTGAAAGACCCAGCTACTCTGACCCTGTTACTGAAAGACCCAGCTACTCTGACCCTGTTACTGAAAAACCCAGCTACTCTGACCCTGTTACTGACAGACCCAGCTACTCTGACCCTGTTACTGAAAGACCCAGCTACTCTGACCCTGTTACTGAAAGACCCAGCTACTCTGACCCTGTTACTGACAGACCCAGCTACTCTGACCCTGTTACTGAAAGACCCAGCTACTCTGACCCTGTTACTGAAAGACCCAGCTACTCTGACCCTGTTACTGAAAGACCCAGCTACTCTGACCCTGTTACTGACAGACCCAGCTACTCTGACCCTATTACTGAAAGACCCAGCTACTCTGACCCTGTTACTGAAAGACCCAGCTACTCTGACCCTGTTACTGAAAGACCCAGCTACTCTGACCCTGTTACTTACAGACCCAGTTACTCTGACCCTGTTACTGACAGACCCAGCTACTCTGACCCTGTTACTGACAGACCCAGTTACTCTGACCCTGTTACTGACATACCCAGCTACTCTGACCCTGTTGCTGAAAGACCCAGCTACTCTGACACTGTTACTGAAAGACCCAGCTACTCTGACCCTGTTAATGAAAGACCCAGCTACTCTGACCCTGTTACTGACAGACCCAGCTACTCTGACCCTGTTACTGACAGACCCAGCTACTCTGACCCTGTTACTGAAAGACCCAGCTACTCTGACCCTGTTACTGACAGACCCAGCTACTCTGACCCTGTTACTGAAAGACCCAGCTACTCTGACCCTGTTACTGACAGACACAGCTACTCTGACCCTGTTACTGAAAGACCCAGCTACTCTGACCCTGTTACTGAAAGACCCAGCTACTCTGACCCTGTTACTGACAGACCCAGCTACTCTGACCCTGTTACTGAAAGACCCAGCTACTCTGACCCTGTTACTGAAAGACCCAGCTACTCTGACCCTGTTACTGACAGACCCAGCTACTCTGACCCTGTTACTGAAAGACCCAGCTACTCTGACACTGTTACTGAAAGACTCAGCTACTCTGACCCTGTTACTGACAGACCCAGCTACTCTGACCCTGTTACTGACAGACCCAGCTACTCTGACCCTGTTACTGAAAGACTCAGCTACTCTGACCCTGTTACTGACAGACCCAGCTACTCTGACCCTGTTACTGACATACCCAGCTACTCTGACCCTGTTACTGAAAGACCCAGCTACTCTGACCCTGTTACTGAAAGACCCAGCTACTCTGACCCTGTTACTGACAGACCCAGCTACTCTGACCCTGTTACTGAAAGACCCAGCTACTCTGACCCTGTTACTGAAAATACCCAGCTACTCTGACCCTGTTACTGAAAGACCCAGCTACTCTGACCCTGTTACTGACAGACCCAGCTACTCTGACCCTGTTACTGAAAGACCCAGCTACTCTGACCCTGTTACTGAAAGACCCAGCTACTCTGACCCTGTTACTGAAAGACCCAGCTACTCTGACCCTGTTACTGACAGACCCAGCTACTCTGACCCTGTTACTGACACGCCCAGTTGCTCTGACCCTGTTACTGACAGACCCAGCTACTCTGACCCTGTTACTGAAAGACCCAGCTACTCTGACACTGTTACTGAAAGACCCAGCTACTCTGACCATGTTACTGAAAGACCAGCTACTCTGACCCTGTTACTGACAGACCCAGCTACTCTGACCCTATTACTGACAGACCCAGCTTCTCTGACCCTGTTACTGAAAGACCCAGCTACTCTGACCCTGTTACTGACATACCCAGCTACTCTGACCCTGTTACTGAAAGACCCAGCTACTCTGACCCTGTTACTGAAATACCCAGCTACTCTGACCCTGTAACTGAAAACCCAGCTACTCTGACCCTGTTACTGAAAGACCCAGACACTCTGACCCTGTTTCTGAAAGACCCAGCTACTCTGACCCTGTTACTGACATACCCAGCTACTCTGTCCCTGTTACTGAAAGACCCAGCAACTCTGACCCTGTTACTGAAAGACCCAGCTACTCTGACCCTGTTACTGAAAGACCCAGCTACTCTGACCCTGTTACTGAAAGACCCAGCTACTCTGGCCCTGTTACTGAAAGACCCAACTACTCTGACCCTGTTACTGACAGACCCAGCTACTCTGACCCTGTTACTGACAGACCCAGCTACTCTGACCCTGTTACTGAAATACCCAGCTACTCAGACCCTGTTACTGAAAGACCCAGCTACTCTAACCCTGTTACTGAAAGACCCAGCTACTCTGACCCTGTTACTGAAAGACCCAGCTACTCTGACCCTGTTACTGACAGACCCAGCTACTCTGACCCTGTTACTGAAAGACCCAGCAACTCTGACCCTGTTACTGACAGACCCAGCTACTCTGACCCTGTTACTGAAAGACCCAGCTACTCTGACCCTGTTACTGAAAGACCCAGGTACTCTGACCCTGTTACTGAAAGACCCAGTTACTCTGACCCTGTTACTGAAAGACCCAGCTACTCTGACCCTGTTACTGAAAGACCCAGCTACTCTGACCCTGTTACTGAAAGACCCAGCTACTCTGACCCTGTTATTGAAAGACCCAGCTACTCTGACCCTGTTACTGAAAGACCCAGCTACTCTGACCCTGTTACTGAAAGACCCAGTTACTCTGACCCTGTTACTGAAATACCCAGCTACTCTGACCCTGTTACTGACAGACCCAGCAACTCTGACCCTGTTACTGACACGCCCAGTTGCTCTGACCCTGTTACTGACAGACCCAGCTACTCTGACCCTGTTACTGAAAGACCCAGTTACTCTGACCCTGTTACTGAAAGACCCAGCTACTCTGACCCTGTTACTGAAAGACCCAGCTACTCTGACACTGTTACTGAAAGACCCAGCTACTCTGACCCTGTTACTGAAAGACCCAGCTACTCTGACCCTGTTACTGACAGACACAGCTACTCTGGCCCTGTTACTGACAGACCCAGCTACTCTGACCCTGTTACTGAAAGACCCAGCTACTCTGACCCTGTTGCTGACAGACCCAGCTACTCTGACCCTGTTACTGAAAGACCCAGCTACTCTGACCCTGTTACTGAAATACCCAGCTACTCTGACACTGTTACTGAAAGACTCAGCTACTCTGACCCTGTTACTGACAGACCCAGTTACTCTGACCCTGTTACTGACAGACCCAGCTACTCTGACCCTGTTACTGAAAGACCCAGCTACTCTGACCCTGTTACTGAAAGACCCAGCTACTCTGACCCTGTTACTGAAAGACCCAGCTACTCTGACCCTGTTACTGACAGACCCAGCTACTCTGACCCTGTTACTGACACGCCCAGTTGCTCTGACCCTGTTACTGACAGACCCAGCTACACTGACCCTGTTACTGAAAGACCCAGCTACTCTGACACTGTTACTGAAAGACCCAGCTACTCTGACCCTGTTACTGAAAGACCAGCTACTCTGACCCTGTTACTGACAGACCCAGCTACTCTGACCCTATTACTGACAGACCCAGCTTCTCTGACCCTGTTACTGAAAGACCCAGCTACTCTGACCCTGTTACTGACATACCCAGCTACTCTGACCCTGTTACTGAAAGACCCAGCTACTCTGACCCTGTTACTGAAATACCCAGCTACTCTGACCCTGTTACTGAAAGACCCAGCTACTCTGACCCTGTTACTGAAAGACCCAGCTACTCTGTCCCTGTTACTGAAAGACCCAGCAACTCTGACCCTGTTACTGACAGACCCAGCTACTCTGACCCTGTTACTGAAGGACCCAGCTACTCTGACCCTGTTACTGAAAGACCCAGACACTCTGACCCTGTTTCTGAAAGACCCAGCTACTCTGACCCTGTTACTGACAGACCCAGCTACTCAGACCCTGTTACTGAAAAACCCAGCTACTCTGACCCTGTTACTGACAGACCCAGCTACTCTGACCCTGTTACTGAAAGACCCAGGTACTCTTACCCTGTTACTGACAGAGCCAGCTACTCTGACCCTGTTACTGAAAGACCCAGCTACTCTGACCCTGTTACTGAAAGACCCAGCTACTCTGACCCTGTTACTGACAGACCCAGCTACTCTGACCCTGTTACTGACACGCCCAGTTGCTCTGACCCTGTTACTGACAGACCCAGCTACTCTGACCCTGTTACTGAAAGACCCAGCTACTCTGACACTGTTACTGAAAGACCCAGCTACTCTGACCCTGTTACTGAAAGACCCAGCTACTCTGACCCTGTTACTGAAATACCCAGCTACTCTGACCCTGTTACTGAAAGACCCAGCTACTCTGACCCTGTTACTGAAAGACCCAGCTACTCTGTCCCTGTTACTGAAAGACCCAGCAACTCTGACCCTGTTACTGACAGACCCAGCTACTCTGACCCTGTTACTGAAGGACCCAGCTACTCTGACCCTGTTACTGAAAGACCCAGACACTCTGACCCTGTTTCTGAAAGACCCAGCTACTCTGACCCTGTTACTGACAGACCCAGCTACTCTGACCCTGTTACTGAAAGACCCAGCTACTCTGACCCTGTTACTGACAGACCCAGCTACTCTGACCCTGTTACTGAAAGACCCAGGTACTCTTACCCTGTTACTGACAGACCCAGCTACTCTGACCCTGTTACTGAAAGACCCAGCTACTCTGACCCTGTTACTGAAAGACCCAGCTACTCTGACCCTGTTACTGAAAGACCCAGCTACTCTGGCCCTGTTACTGAAAGACCCAACTACTCTGACCCTGTTACTGACAGACCCAGCTACTCTGACCCTGTTACTGACAGACCCAGCTACTCTGACCCTGTTACTGACAGACCCAGCTACTCTGACCCTGTTACTGAAAGACCCAGTTACTCTGACCCTGTTACTGAAATACCCAGCTACTATGACCCTGTTACTGACAGACCCAGCAACTCTGACCCTGTTACTGACACGCCCAGTTGCTCTGACCCTGTTACTGACAGACCCAGCTACTCTGACCCTGTTACTGAAAGACCCAGATACTCTGACCCTGTTACTGAAAGACCCAGCTACTCTGACCCTGTTACTGAAAGACCCAGCTACTCTGACACTGTTACTGAAAGACCCAGCTACTCTGACCCTGTTACTGAAAGACCCAGCTACTCTGACCCTGTTACTGACAGACCCAGCTACTCTGGCCCTGTTACTGACAGACCCAGCTACTCTGACCCTGTTACTGAAAGACCCAGCTACTCTGACCCTGTTGCTGACAGACCCAGCTACTCTGACCCTGTTACTGAAAGACCCAGCTACTCTGACCCTGTTACTGAAATACCCAGCTACTCTGACACTGTTACTGAAAGACCCAGCTACTCTTACCCTGTTACTCTGACCCTGTTACTGACAGACCCAGCTACTCTGACCCTGTTACTGAAAGACCCAGCTACTCTGAACAACAGGAAGTCAGTGTGGGTTTCCTGTGTACTGAGTGTGTCTTTTCAGCCAATCAGTGACTAACTCTTATATGAGTACTGTAATGCCAACATCATAATATCAGACTTATCAACATTAGTAGTGGTCAATCTATGTATCTGTTTACATGAGTGCACATATATGTATATATATTGGAGTGTGTCCATATAATTGTATATCATGTATAGTCCTATGTCTGTGGTTGTGGTTTACTCAGTTAGTGCTGCTGCTCTGTAGGGGAGGGGTTAAGGGGGGCCTGGGTTTCAGGTCTGAGGGGAGGACTGAGGGGTTAAGGGGGGCCTGGGTTTCAGGTCTGAGGGGAGGACTGAGGGGTTAAGGGGGGCCTGGGTTTCAGGTCTGAGGGGAGGACTGAGGTGTTAAGGGGGGCCTGGGTTTCAGGTCTGAGGGGAGGACTGAGGGGTTAAGGGGGGCCTGGGTTTCAGGTCTGAGGGGAGGACTGAGGGGTTAAGGGGGGCCTGGGTTTCAGGTCTGAGGGGAGGACTGAGGGGTTAAGGGGGGCCTGGGTTTCAGGTCTGAGGGGAGGACTGAGGGGTTAAGGGGGGCTGGGTTTCAGGTCTGAGGGGAGGACTGAGGGGTTAAGGGGGGCCTGTGTTTCAGGTCTGTGGGGAGGACTGAGGGGTTAAGGGGGGCCTGGGTTTCAGGTCTGAGGGGAGGACTGAGGGGTTAAGGGGGGCCTGGGTTTCAGGTCTGAGGGGAGGACTGAGGGGTTAAGGGGGGCCTGGGTTTCAGGTCTGAGGGGAGGACTGAGGGGTTAAGGGGGGCCTGGGTTTCAGGTCTGAGGGGAGGACTGAGGGGTTAAGGGGGGCCTGGGTTTCAGGTCTGAGGGGAGGACTGAGGGGTTAAGGGGGGCCTGGGTTTCAGGTCTGAGGGGAGGACTGAGGGGTTAAGGGGGGCCTGGGTTTCAGGTCTGAGGGGAGGACTGAGGGGTTAAGGGGGGCTGGGTTTCAGGTCTGAGGGGAGGACTGAGGGGTTAAGGGGGGCCTGGGTTTCAGGTCTGAGGGGAGGACTGAGGGTTTAAGGGGGGGCCTGGGTTTCAGTTCAGTGTCAGAGTAGCTGGGTCTTTCAGTAACAGGGTCAGAGTAGCTGGGTCTTTCAGTAACAGGGTCAGAGTAGCTGGGTCTTTCAGTAACAGGGTCAGAGTAGCTGGGTCTTTCAGTAACAGGGTCAGAGTAGCTGGGTCTTTCAGTAACAGGGTCAGAGTAGCTGGGTCTGTCAGTAACAGGGTCAGAGTAGCTGGGTCTTTCACTAACAGGGTCAGAGTAGCTGGGTCTTTCAGTAACAGGGTCAGAGTAGCTGGGTCTTTCAGTAACAGGGTCAGAGTAGCTGGGTCTTTCAGTAACAGGGTCAGAGTAGCTGGGTCTGTCAGTAACAGGGTCAGAGTAGCTGGGTCTTTCAGTAACAGGGTCAGAGTAGCTGGGTCTGTCAGTAACAGGGTCAGAGTAGCTGGGTCTTTCAGTAACAGGGTCAGAGTAGCTGGGTCTTTCAGTAACAGGGACAGAGTAGCTGGGTCTTTCAGTAACAGGGTCAGAGTAGCTGGGTCTGTCAGTAACAGGGTCAGAGTAGCTGGGTCTGTCAGTAACAGGGTCAGAGTAGCTGGGTCTTTCAGTAACAGGGTCAGAGTAGCTGGGTCTCTGAAGCAGATATCAGTTAGTATGACAGGTACACACAACCATAAAGGATACAAGCACAACTACTGCCCTGCACTCTCATGTTAACAGTTCACACCTCTTGACTTGAACTAGTCCATCTCAAGGTCTGATGGGTAATGTTAGACTCCAGATGTGGAACACATCCAGACTGAGATGGACCCACACCACATGAGGAAGTCACACCTCATGACTTGAGTCTTAGAGGTGTTGATACAGCTGAATGACTTTGTTGTTTCAGTCAAAGTAACATCATAAAGTATCTATCTGGTATCTGGTCCCTCATACAGCCTGTTAATACTACACTTGATACCATGCATACCTGGAGAAATATTACATATTACTAGATAATAATAATAATGTTACATATAATTTTGCATGCACACATGCATGCGCATACATACACGTGCAAGGCCACAGTGGCTGGCGAAGTAGTTGACACATCACGTGTCAAGTAGATGGAAACATTATGGTTTCTACAGACCTGAAAACTACCCCTCAGACCTGAAGCATAGGCCCCATTAACCCATCAGACCTCCCCTCAGACCTGAAGCATAGGCCCCATTAACCCATCAGACCTCCCCTCAGACCTGAAGCATAGGCCCCATTAACCCATCAGACCTCCCCTCAGACCTGAAGCATAGGCCCCATTAACCCATCAGACCTCCCCTCAGACCTGAAGCATAGGCCCCCTTAACCCATCAGACCTCCCCTCAGACCTGAAACATAGGCCCCCTTAACCCATCAGACCTCCCCTCAGACCTGAAGCATAGGCCCCATTAACCCATCAGACCTCCCCTCAGACCTGAAGCATAGGCCCCATTAACCCATCAGACCTCCCCTCAGACCTGAAGCATAGGCCCCATTAACCCATCAGACCTCCCCTCAGACCTGAAGCATAGGCCCCCTTAACCCATCAGACCTCCCCTCAGACCTGAAACATAGGCCCCATTAACCCATCAGACCTCCCCTCAGACCTGAAGCATAGGCCCCCTTAACCCATCAGACCTCCCCTCAGACCTGAAACATAGGCCCCCTTAACCCATCAGACCTCCCCTCAGACCTGAAGCATAGGCCCCATTAACCCATCAGACCTCCCCTCAGACCTGAAGCATAGGCCCCATTAACCCATCAGACCTCCCCTCAGACCTGAAGCATAGGCCCCATTAACCCATCAGACCTCCCCTCAGACCTGAAGCATAGGCCCCATTAACCCATCAGACCTCCCCTCAGACCTGAAGCATAGGCCCCATTAACCCATCAGACCTCCCCTCAGACCTGAAGCATAGGCCCCATTAACCCATCAGACCTCCCCTCAGACCTGAAGCATAGGCCCCATTAACCCATCAGACCTCCCCTCAGACCTGAAGCATAGGCCCCATTAACCCATCAGACCTCCCCTCAGACCTGAAGCATAGGCCCCCTTAACCCATCAGACCTCCCCTCAGACCTGAAGCATAGGCCCCATTAACCCATCAGACCTCAGGCCCGCTTAACACACAAAAAGGACTAGGCATTCATATGCAATCATATGCACACACACTCACATAGCCACACATACTGAGAATACACTCAGTACACAGGAAACCCACACTGACTTCCTGTTGTTGTTGCCATGGTGCTGCTATTCTCCTGATGATGTCACACATGTTCTCACTGAGTGCATCATATCTCTGTCTATGTCCTATTTGTTTTCCCACTAATCCTGAAGAAAAAGAGATCGTTAGATACAGAAATACATCCACAAAGATAAAGAACTACAATTGGTTTATCTATTTAACTACAATTGGCTTGGATGTACCATCACATCCTCTATAGAGCATTAGGGTTATTGTAGTTTCTGGTTGTAGTTTCTGGCTGCCTTCAAGTCTGGCTGCCAACTGTAGATGAAAGTGGGTGCGTGAAGTCGAGGGAGGTGCATCTGCCACAGTCGAAAGTTGGACTCTGTAGTGGTTTTACAACAGCAAGGCTCAGATCAACATGACAGTGTCAACATAGCTGCTATTGTTTATAAAAGTTGTTCTGTATAAATGTCTAAATGAACTTGACTATACCCCCATATCACACACTCACAAACTGAAAACATATCGTTAGTAATATTAATTGGTTAGAGAGAGGTCTCAAATATCACTTTAATTTGCATCCCCTGTAGCTTTAGAATCATGGCAAGGTGGTTCCTGTTTCCGTCACAGGGGGCTGGGTTTCAGGTCTGAGGGGAGGACTGAGGAGTTAAGGGGGGCCTGGGTTTCAGGTCTGAGGGGAGGACTGAGGGGTTAAGGGGGGCCTGGGTTTCAGGTCTGAGGGGAGGACTGAGGGGTTAAGGGGGGCTGGGTTTCAGGTCTGAGGGGAGGACTGAGGGGTTAAGGGGGGCCTGGGTTTCAGGTCTGAGGGGAGGACTGAGGGGTTAAGGGGGGCCTGGGTTTCAGGTCTGAGGGGAGGACTGAGGGGTTAAGGGGGGCCTGGGTTTCAGGTCTGAGGGGAGGACTGAGGGGTTAAGGGGGGCCTGGGTTTCAGGTCTGAGGGGAGGACTGAGGGGTTAAGGGGGGCCTGGGTTTCAGGTCTGAGGGGAGGACTGAGGGGTTAAGGGGGGCTGGGTTTCAGGTCTGAGGGGAGGACTGAGGGGTTAAGGGGGGCCTGGGTTTCAGGTCTGTGGGGAGGACTGAGGGGTTAAGGGGGGCCTGGGTTTCAGGTCTGAGGGGAGGACTGAGGGGTTAAGGGGGGCCTGGGTTTCAGGTCTGAGGGGAGGACTGAGGGGTTAAGGGGGGCCTGGGTTTCAGGTCTGAGGGGAGGACTGAGGGGTTAAGGGGGCCTGGGTTTCAGGTCTGAGGGGAGGACTGAGGGGTTAAGGGGGGCCTGGGTTTCAGGTCAGAGGGGAGGACTGAGGGGGGCCTGGGTTTCAGGTCTGAGGGGAGGACTGAGGGGTTAAGGGGGGCCTGGGTTTTAGGTCTGAGGGGAGGACTGAGGGGTTAAGGGGGGCCTGGGTTTCAGGTCTGAGGGGAGGACTGAGGGGTTAAGGGGGGCCTGGGTTTCAGGTCTGAGGGGAGGACTGAGGGGTTAAGGGGGGCCTGGGTTTCAGGTCTGAGGGGAGGACTGAGGGGTTAAGGGGGGCCTGGGTTTTAGGTCTGAGGGGAGGACTGAGGGGTTAAGGGGGGCCTGGGTTTCAGGTCTGAGGGGAGGACTGAGGGGTTAAGGGGGGCCTGGGTTTCAGGTCTGAGGGGAGGACTGAGGGGTTAAGGCAGGTGTTCAAACCTTTTTGGGCCACCACCCCATTTTGATATTGATATTAGATTTGTTTTATCTAAGAGATATAAGAAAGATTAGGAAACACATATATATATATAATTATATTTTACATGTATTTAACCCCTTACCTTCAGACGAGTCTCCTGAGTCCTATGGGTGTCAAAGAGCAAAAACATGTATGTGTTCCTGAGAGTCTAATCTTTCAATTGAGGAGTCATACTAGTTTGTAGGCCAAACCGTTGGACCCTACATACGACTTTATGAGAAGACCGATTTTCGGGAATGTCTCATGGTCCGACAAACACCGCTCTAGCTCCGTCACCTTTCACAGCAGATGCAGAAATGCGACAGGGCGGATAAGGTGGATTGAGACGCATCCAATGCAACAACAAAAAAACGGTGGGATTTTTATGGGGATTGTTTTATTATGCTAATTGGATTTCCGAGGGGGCGACGATATCGACCATAGGGGGCTAACGGGCCTTACACAACCTATGCAAACAGTGACAGAGCGTCGTATATGATCCATTCCAAAAATGTATCTTCGCAAAAATATGTAGAACTAAATCTACGCTCCGTCGTTGCGTTTGCGTAAAGTGCGTAGCCGCCTTAACATTAATCGTCATAAGTTAAGATGGCCAAGCTCATGTCAAAAGGTGTGAACATGAGGGCAGGGAAGTAGTGGTGCGTCTATCCATCATACTGACGCTGTTACTGAAAGACCCAGTTACACTCACCATCAGACCAGGAGATGGACAGGCTGTGTGTCGCTCTGATTGCATTCTTAAGTGGGTAAACCTTTGTTTCACTGGGCCTTATTGCTACATGATAGCTGATTTCTTTGTGGTGTTATGGGTTGACTAGATTTATGCTATTATTGTGGTAAAAACATTAGGCTTATATTTGAAGGGTTGCATTCCAAAACGCCATATCCATTTTCAGAAATGTTGGTAAATTGACTAAAAACACATCTTGTGAAAGAGAGCTATTTTTTCAACTTACCATTACACATGGGGCTAGTGAAAAGACAGACATGATTTTGTTTTGAAATATATAGCAAGGTCATTTTATTTTAGAGAGACAAATAATCATGTTTTGTGGCAAAAAGCTATATATCCACCCCAAACAGAACCAACGTGTAGCTCAGTTGGTAGAGCATGGCGCTTGCAACGCCAGGGTTGTGGGTTCAATTCCCACAGGGGGGCAGTATGAAAATGTATGTACTGGATAAGAGTGTCTGCTAAATGACTAAAATGTAAATTAAAGTCTATCGCAATTAATTTGCCGGTCAAGGGTGAGTTGATTCTCCTTGTCGGAGTGACACAGCACCCTGACCTGTTTGCAGCCAGTAGACTATTTTGGTTTCCGTCCCTGGATCTTGACTCTCTCCTTTTCATGAGCTCATTTAGAAAGTTTCCTCTTTCGACCAAAAGGAATCGATATCACAGCCTCCAAACTGTCGAAGGGGTCCACAACCAAGAGCTCAAGGCTGAGAGTCCGCATACATAGGTTCGGTTTGTTTCGAGCAATACTCCGCAAGGCGAAGTTAACGTCTGTGCTCGCATACTCACTTAAAATACCTTCGCTTGAAAAACGGAAAACAAGCGGCAATATTACTGTTAGTCCCTCTTGAGACCACTGAGGTAGGCTATAGCTGGAGACGCCATATGCAACAACATAACACTTCCTCGAAGTAGTCAGAATCAATCTAAGATTAAATCAAGATATCTGTCAATTGTTTGAGTTTTTTGCAGAAGTCTTAGTCGCGCAATTTTATGTCTAACAAAGACGTTTGGTGCAGTATTTCTCAAGTGAAAAAATGTCATCTGTCTAATGACAAATACTTCATTGAAGAATCCCTACTATTGACCAATCACCAACGAAGGGGCGTAGACTCCGGCTACAAAAATGTCAGTTTGCCTCATAGAGAATGATAGAGGCCTGTAGCGGAAACTACATCGCCATTGAGGGCTTCCACCATGCTTCCGCCATTTTAAAGTAGTCAACTGCGTGGGGATTTCAATGGGTTGTAGCCCTCAATGGCGCTGCTCATGCTGTCACAGACGCCATAATGGCACAGATACAAAGATGAGTCCTCTATCTATCTCTATGGCTTGCCTCAAGAAAAAAATGTGGTGTGCGCTAACGCTGCCTTCACGCGGTATTCGGTGCATGTGACAAATATTTTTTTTCAATATTCTCTCATTGATCCGAGACAGGTGTCCGTCATCATGACATGTGGCACTTTGGGGTTTTCATCTAGTAGAATTCGCTGCACACTATTGAGGAAGAGAATCGTCTTTCAAGTCCCACGTGTGACTGACAACCACTGACAATCAGCTGAAGGGACACACTGTATCAAAATGAACTAATGGTGGGAATGCAATTGCATTCTCAGTAGGATGAGGGTAGTATGGTGCAGGGGTGAACTGGGACAAGGAATCGGCCCTGGCATTTCATCCACACCAGCCCACATCACTGCACCAACTTTCTGAGTGAGGTCACAATGTAGAATGTGCTCTTTCTAAGTTTATAGGCCCCCTTTCCATTTTTTACAATCCATTTATCTTGGCTTTTTGGTTACTACATAATTCCATATGTGTTTTTTCATAGTTCTGATGTCTTCACTATCATTCTACAATGTAGAAAATAGTAAAAATAAAGAAAAATCCCGGAATGAGTAGGTGTTCTACAACTTTTGACCGGTAGTGTATATATATCTTAACAGGCAGCTGTTGTTTACGAAGCATGTGATGAATACAATTACATTTTATTTGAACAGTGGTCGTGTTTTTTTTCACGCAGAAAAAAAGAACACGAAATGTCCTGCTGCGTTTCGTAAATGTCAGATCTATGTAAAATGCTGTCTGCTGATAGATTGATCTGACTTTACAAAACGCATCAGGATATTTCTTATGTGTTCTTGGCTTCAGACAAATGCTGTGCTTCAGTTGCACTTCTCCGCTCGGATGAGAATTTACGAACAGGCATTCTATCAGCAGACAGCGTTCTGACTGATGTGGACCTACTTTTCTTCGGTACTTTTCTCAGTGTAGCCTAGGTCAAATGTAAGATTAACTTCAAGCAAAACATTAGGATATGTAAAAGGTCAAAAAAATATATAATAATGTAGCTGGCTACATTCTTCCCATGATAAGCATTAGAAATAGGATGGCTATACATCGTTTTTGCCAAAAAATACCTTGTTTTTTCATGGTAAGCTCCTTTACTTGTGTGGCTGCTAGCCAAATAGTGTTGCACTTCTTCTTCGTTTGGGTTTTATGGCAGTGTGCATACCAGTATTAGGTGCATTACCGCCACCTACCGGGCTGGATTCTGATGAGATTATGGAGGTGTTTCTAGATTCTGCGCTCTAGTCTACATGAATGGAGGAAGGAAATGATGTCTAAGTGGATTACAGTTGGTTCTGGACAGTTTTGAGTAAATTGGGGAGGGTGAAGCTTATTCCCAGGGATGTGATCGTTCTTCTGAGCGCTTGACTTTGATTTTCATAGCTTTGACAGTGAAGGAAGACGTGATCTGTAGTTTCTGCTGCTGGACATTTGGGACATGAACCTGTGTAGTTTCTGCTGCTGGACAGTTGGGACATGAACCGGTGTAGTTTCTGCTGCTGGACAGTTGGGACATGAACCGGTGTAGTTTCTGCTGCTGGACATTTGGGACATGAACCGGTGTAGTTTCTGCTGCTGGACAGTTGGGACATGAACCGGTGTAGTTTCTGCTGCTGGACAGTTGGGACATGAACCTGTGTAGTGTTTTTCTTTCAATAGGAGAGAGTGATTGAGGCCTTTGTGTCCTGTTTGCAGACGGGTGATTATGGTTTCTGATCGTCTTGAGAGTCCTTTGTGGTTATTGCTGATTGAAACCAGTGTGTGGGTGGAGTATAGACGCCTTCCTTTTCCCCTTCTGTTAATTCCCTGTTAACCCCACGTGAGACGGGACCCAACCCAGGAACCCCCCACGAGAGACGGGACCCAGAGAAAGTTGACTGTTATGGCTTGGTGTTGGATCCTGAGAACCGCCTGTTAGATGACCAATACTAGGTCTGGCCTGCTGTGTGTAACCTCCGTCCAGTGTTTGTAGGACTGAGGTTGAGTCTGTCCAGATGAGTGTATTTGGTGGTCTATTCTCTTCTATCCAGACTAGGGCTAAGATACAGGCCATGAGTTCAGAGGTCAATACTGAAAGGTTATTTGTTAGTCTTTTTTTCTGGGTAAACTGTATGTCTGGGATAGAGAAGGCTGCTGAGACGTGTCCTGACACCGGGTGTCTGTGTAAATGCATGTTGCAACGTGGTATTGTGACCTCACATACCTGCTGTCAGCAGTCCTACCAACCCTTTATCCTTACATACCCTGCTGTCAGCAGTCCTACCAACCCTTTATCCTTACATACCCTGCTGTCAGCAGTCCTACCAACCCTTTATCCTTACATACCCTGCTGTCAGCAGTCCTACCAACCCTTACATACCCTGCTGTCAGCAGTCCTACCAACATTTGTCCTTACATACCCTGCTGTCAGCAGTCCTACCAACCCTCTATCCTTACATACCCTGCTGTCAGCAGTCCTACCAACTCTTACATACCCTGCTGTCAGCAGTCCTACCAACATTTGTCCTTACATACCTGCTGTCAGCAGTCCTACCAACCCTTTATCCTTACATACCCTGCTGTCAGCAGTCCTACCAACCCTTTATCCTTACATACCCTGCTGTCAGCAGTCCTACCAACATTTGTCCTTACATACCCTGCTGTCAGCAGTCCTACCAACATTTGTCCTTACATACCCTGCTGTCAGCAGTCCTACTACCCCTTTATCCTTACATACCCTGCTGTCAGCAGTCCTACCAACCCTTTATCCTTACATACCCTGCTGTCAGCAGTCCTACCAACCCTCTATCCTTACATACCCTGCTGTCAGCAGTCCTACCAACCCTTTGTCCTTACATACCCTGCTGTTAGCAGTCCTACCAACCCTCTATCCTTACATACCCTGCTGTCAGCAGTCCTACCAACCCTTTATCCTTACATACCCTGCTGTCAGCAGTCCTACCAACGCTTTATCCTTACATACCCTGCTGTCAGCAGTCCTACCAACCCTTTATCCTTACATACCCTGCTGTCAGCAGTCCTTCCAACCCTCTGTCCTTACATACCCAGGTAATGAAGAAATGTATTAAAATGACAGAATTTAATGCAAGAATTCAACAATTAACTATGCAAATGAGCAAAAGCTTCGTGCATTAGGAAATTGGACGCCTGGCTCAAATACAAGCCTGTCTCTCTCCTGTTGTGTTCAGTGATTTGAGCAAATAAACGCTGTTAATGAACGTTTTACAGTATTCGTCTCCTTTTCAGCACCAATTGGTAGATTTTAAAATACTCTGATCTTCTTGATTATTTAGGGTTAGGAAAGTATTTATGAATATTAAAAAAGGAAAAGGAGAGCTGTTACGCACAAAATATATTGGTGAACCAAAAATAGTGGTTTGATTTATCCTGAAAATTGCCAAATTCAGTTGTTCAATCCATGAAATATTGGAAGGTGAGAAAGGTGTTCAACAGGGGTTGAACAGTAGTCATATAAATCGATCCTAATAATCCTCACTAATCATGGAACTGTGATGACAGCGGTCCAGTCGCCATGAACCATGCGCCAGGCTCCAAGTTTAAACTGATATGTATGGTCTGTGTTCCATAATGATTCAAGTAGGCTACATGTCTCAAATTATTGTCCAACTTGCAATATGTTAGCTTAATATGATCCACTATTGCTTGCGATCCTCAGGAACAGCCACAGGAACGTGACAGAGGAAAGACAGGTAAACTAACAATGGAATGGAATGATGCAAAAAAAAATTTAAACAAACATTAAAGTGACAGTTATAAATGTACACTGAGTATACAAAACATTAAGAACACCTGCTCTTTCCATGACATAGACTGACCAGGTGAATCCAAGGGAAAGCTATGATCCCTTATTGATGTCGCTTGTTTAAATCCACTTCAATCAGTGTAGATGAAGGAGGAGACAGGTTAAAGAGGGTGAATGGGCAAGACAAGAAATGTAAGTGCCTTTGAAAGGGTATGGTAGTAGGTGCCAGGCGCACCGGTTTGCCAAGAACTGCAATGCTGCTGGGTTTTTCATGCTCAGTTTCCCATGTGTATGAAGAATGGTCCACCACCCAAAGGACATCCAGACAACTTGACATAACTGTGGGAAGCATTGTACAGTATGTAACATGGGCCAGCATCCCTGGGGAACACTTTCGACACCTTGTAATTTTTGCAGATTTATTCCAAATAAAAAAAAACGGAAATATCACATTTACATAAGTATTCAGACCCTTTACTCAGTACTTTGTTGAAGCACCTTTGGCAGTGATTACAGCCTCGAGACTTCTTGGGTATGACGCTACAAGCTTGGCACACCTGTATTTGGGGAGTTTCTCCCATTCTTCTCTGCAGATCCTCTCAAGCTCTGTCAGGTTGGATGGGGAGTGTCGCTGCACAGCTATTTTCAGGTCTCTCCAGAGATGTTCTATCAGGTTCAAGACAGGGCTCTGGCTGGGCCACTCTAGGACATTCAGAGACTTGTCCCGAAGCCACTCCTGCGTTGTCTTGGCTGAGTGCTTAGGGTCAGGTGAACCTTCGCTGTTGGAAGGTGAACCTTCGCCCCAGTCTGAGGTCCTGAGCACTCTGGAGCAGATTTTCATCAATGGAGCTCTCTGTACTTTGCTCCGTTCATCTTTCCCTCGATCCTGACTAGTCTCCCAGTCCCTGCCGCTGAAAAACATCCCCACAGCATGATGCTGCCACCACCATGCTTCACCGTAGGGATGGTGCCAGGTTTCCTCTGGACGTGACGCTTGGCATTCATGCCAAAGAGTTCATTCTTGGTTTCATCAGACCAGAGAATGTTGTTTCTCATGGTCTGAGAGTCTTTAGGTGCCTTTTGGGAAACTCCAAGCGGGCTGTCATGTGCATTTTACTGAGGAGTGGCTTCCGTCTGGCCACTCTACCATAAAGGCCTGATTGGTGGAGTGCTGCAGAGATGATTGTCCTTCTGGAAGATTCTCCCATCTCCACAGAGGAACTCTGGAGCTCTGTCAGAGTGACCATCGGGTTCTTGGTCACCTCCCTGACCAAGGCCCTTCTCCCCCGATTGGGAGGCCAGCTCTAGGAAGAGTCTTGGTGGTTGTACACTTCTTCCATTTAAGAATGATGGAGGCCACTGTATTCTTGGGGACCTTCAATACTGCAGACATTTTTTGGTACCCTTCCCCAAATCTGTGCCTCGACACACTCCTGTCTCGGTGCTCTATGGACAATTCCTTTGACCTCATGGCTTGTTTTTTGCTCTGACATGCACTGTCAACTGTGGGACCCTATATAGACAGGTGTGTGCCTTTCCAAATCATGTCCAATTAATTGAATTTACCACAGGTGGATTCCAATTAAGTTGTAGAAACATCTCAAGGATAATCAATGGAAATGGGATGCACCTGAGCTCAATTTCGAGTCTCAAAGCAAAGGGTCTGAATACTTATGTAGATAAGGTATTTTTTTTATTTTAATTTGCTAACATTTCTAAAAACCTGTTTTTGCTCTGTCATTATGGAGTATTGTGTATAGATTGATGAGGGGGGAAAAATATTTATTCAATTTTAGAGTAAGGCTGTAACGTAACAAAATGTGGAAAAAGTCAAGGGATCTGAATTCTTTCCAAATGCACTGTATGTACATGAAGGCAGGGTAAAGTGACTAAGCATCAGGATAGATAATAAAAGGTATTTGAGGTAGATATGTACATGAAGGCAGGGTAAAGTGACTAGGCATCAGGATAGATAATAATAAGGTATTTGAGGTAGATATGTACATGAAGGCAGGGTAAAGTGACTAAGCATCAGGATAGATAATAATAAGGTATTTGAGGTAGATATGTACATGAAGGCAGGGTAAAGTGACTAAGCATCAGGATAGATAATAATAAGGTATTTGAGGTAGATATGTACATGAAGGCAGGGTAAAGTGATTAAGCATCAGGATAGATAATAATAATAAGGTATTTGAGGTAGATATGTACATGAAGGCAGGGTAAAGTGACTAGGCATCAGGATAGATAATAATAATAAGGTATTTGAGGTGGATATGTACATGAAGGCAGGGTAAAGTGACTAGGCATCAGGATAGATAATAATAATAAGGTATTTGAGGTGGATAAGTACATGAAGGCAGGGTAAAGTGACTAGGGATCAGGATAGATAATAATAATAAGCTATTTGAGGTAGATATGTACATGAAGGCAGGGTAAAGTGACTAAGCATCAGGATAGATAATAATAATAATAATAAGGTATTTGAGGTAGATATGTACATGAAGGCAGGGTAAAGTGACTAGGGATCAGGATATATAATAATAAGGTATTTGAGGTAGATATGTACATGAAGGCAGGGTAAAGTGACTAGGCATCAGGATAGATAATAATAAGGTATTTGAGGTAGATATGTACATGAAGGCAGGGTAAAGTGACTAGGCATCAGGATAGATAATAATAAGGTATTTGAGGTAGATATGTACATGAAGGCAGGGTAAAGTGACTAGGCATCAGGATATATAATAATGAGAGTAAAATATAGAACAGAGTAGCAGTAGCTGTGTGGTTCATCCTAACACTGTTCCTTCCTCTGCTACCTGTAGGTGCTGTTTCCTCCAGTCAGTTCATCCTAACACTGTTCCTCTGCTACCTGTAGGTGCTGTTTCCTCCAGTCAGTTCATCCTAACACTGTTCCTTCCTCTGCTACCTGTAGGTGCTGTTTCCTCCAGTCAGTTCATCCTAACACTGTTCCTTCCTCTGCTACCTGTAGGTGCTGTTTCCTCCAGTCAGTTCATCCTAACACTGTTCCTCTGCTACCTGTAGGTGCTGTTTCCTCCAGTCAGTTCATCCTAACACTGTTCCTCTGCTACCTGTAGGTGCTGTTTCCTCCAGTCAGTTCATCCTAACACTGTTCCTCTGCTACCTGTAGGTGCTGTTTCCTCCAGTCAGTTCATCCTAACACTGTTCCTCTGCTACCTGTAGGTGCTGTTTCCTCCAGTCAGTTCATCCTAACACTGTTCCTCTGCTACCTGTAGGTGCTGTTTCCTCCAGTCAGTTCATCCTAACACTGTTCCTCTGCTACCTGTAGGTGCTGTTTCCTCCAGTCAGTTCATCCTAACACTGTTCCTCTGCTACCTGTAGATGCTGTTTCCTCCAGTCAGTTCATCCTAACACTGTTCCTCTGCTACCTGTAGGTGCTGTTTCCTCCAGTCAGTTCATCCTAACACTGTTCCTCTGCTACCTGTAGGTGCTGTTTCCTCCAGTCAGTTCATCCTAATACTGTTCCTCTGCTACCTGTAGGTGCTGTTTCCTCCAGTCAGTTCATCCTAACACTGTTCCTCTGCTACCTGTAGGTGCTGTTTCCTCCAGTCAGTTCATCCTAACACTGTTCCTCTGCTACCTGTAGGTGCTGTTTCCTCCAGTCAGTTCATCCTAACACTGTTCCTCTGCTACCTGTAGGTGCTGTTTCCTCCAGTCAGTTCATCCTAACACTGTTCCTCTGCTTCCTGTAGGTGCTGTTTCCTCCAGTCAGGATGGGATCTCTGCAGCAGAGGTGGAGCTGAGAGTCAGACCAGGAGACAACATCACTCTCTACTGTGACTGTATCATAACTACTAAAGTATACATTATGTGGTATAGGAACTGTTCTCACGGATATTAGCCTTCACTTACTATCTCCCTTTACGACTATTTCCAAAATCCTCTCCCTCGCTTCACTCCGGTGTGGAACAAGTCCAACCAATCCTGGGATCTACTGATTGATAACATCTCTGAATCTGACCTGGGAGATGAAGGTGTATGATGAAGTCTGTACCCAGTGAACTAGATTATAGGTTCCATTAACCATCCACACTATTCTGTTTAGTGATGTTGTACCTCTCTACTGTTCAGAGGACTTCCCCAACATCACCTCTGGTGACTGTCCTGACTGTGGTGTGTCTTCCTGACTGTGGTCTGAGCTGGGTCCTGGTGGTGGTCTCCAGAGCTCTGTTTCTGTTCCTCATTCCTGCTGTCTTCCTGACTGTGGTCTGAGCTGGGTCCTGGTGGTGGTCTCCAGAGTTCTGTTTCTGTTCCTCATTCCTACTGTCTTCTGGTTTCGTAAAATACAAGGTGGGACATGACAGGGGGCTAGTCTGCTATTCATATCATTTTGTGTTTCAACTCATCAACCAGTACACTGGCTGTGTTTCAACTCATCAACCAGTACACTGGCTGTATTTCAACTCATCAACCAGTACACTGGCTGTATTTCAACTCATCAACCAGTACACTGGCTGTGTTTCAACTCATCAACCAGTACACTGGCTGTGTTTTAACTCATCAACCAGTACACTGGCTGTGTTTCAACTCATCAACCAGTACACTGGCTGTGTTTCAACTCATCAACCAGTACACTAGCTGTGTTTCTATTCATCAACCAGTACACTGGCTGTGTTTCTACTCATCAACCAGTACACTGGCTGTGTTTCAACTCATCAACCAGTACACTAGCTGTGTTTCTACTCATCAACCAGTACACTGGCTGTGTTTCAACTCATCAACCAGTACACTGGCTGTGTTTCAACTCATCAATCAGTACACTGGCTGTGTTTCAACTCATCAACCAGTACACTGGCTGTGTTTTAACTCATCAACCAGTACACTGGCTGTGTTTCAACTCATCAACCAGTACACTAGCTGTGTTTCTACTCATCAACCAGTACACTGGCTGTGTTTCAACTCATCAATCAGTACACTGGCTGTGTTTCAACTCATCAATCAGTACACTGGCTGTGTTTCAACTCATCAACCAGTACACTAGCTGTGTTTCTACTCATCAACCAGTACACTGGCTGTGTTTCAACTCATCAATCAGTACACTGGCTGTGTTTCAACTAATCAATCAGTACACTGGCTGTGTTTCAACTCATCAACCAGTACACTGGCTGTGTTTTAACTCATCAACCAGTACACTGGCTGTGTTTCAACTCATCAACCAGTACACTGGCTGTGTTTCAACTCATCAACCAGTACACTGGCTGTGTTTCAACTCATCAACCAGTACACTGGCTGTGTTTTAACTCATCAACCAGTACACTGGCTGTGTTTCAACTCATCAATCAGTACACTGGCTGTGTTTCAACTCATCAACCAGTACACTGGCTGTGTTTTAACTCATCAACCAGTACACTGGCTGTGTTTCAACTCATCAATCAGTACACTGGCTGTGTTTCAACTCATCAATCAGTACACTAGCTGTGTTTCAACTCATCAACCAGTACCCTGACTTCTAGTTTTACATGTTGTTTTGTTGTTGTTTTGATTAAAATCAGGATCCTGTTGGAAGATGATGAAGGCCTGAAAAGAAGCAGAGACCAGAGAGCAGAGACCAGTCATTCTCCATGACACCAACTGTGGTTGCGATGTTCCCCTCAGAGAGCAGAGACCAGTCAACTGCTTTTCTACACATACACCAGCTTTAATAAAAGTATGCATCAGTGAATTTCCAATACACACTTTTTTTATGAAGCTTTTTTATTTATTTTAGTCATTTATCAGACGCTCTTATCCAGAGCGACTTACAGGAGCAATTAGGGTTAAGTGCCTTGCTCAAAGGCACATCGGCAGATTTTTCACCTAGTCAGCTCAGGGATTAGAACCAGCGACCTTTCGGTTACTGGCACAACGCTCCTAACCACTAAGCCACCTGACACCCGTGGGATGTATAAACATGTCCAACCGTTTGTTTGACAATAATGTGTTTTTTGGATTAACCTTTTGTTAATATGTGATTTACGTTGGTGACATTTTGCTTTGTAATACCTATCTTTTGAAATAAAAATGCTTGATTTTACAAAGATTCTATGGTTCTGTGGTATGATTAACTTGATTTCACTGTGTAACTCAATTGAGAACGTGGTAGAAAGCTTTACTGAGCTACTGACAAGCATCTTCAAACAGGTAGAAACTGTTGCGGTTCTCCTCAGCATCTCTGTAACTCTCTAAACCACACCCTCTTATAATCTAAACCACACCCTCTTATAATCTAAACCACACCCTCTTACAATCTAAACCACACCCTCTTATAATCTAAACCGCATCCTCTTACAACCTAAACCACTCCCTCTTAAAATATAAACCACACCCTCAACATCTAAACCACACCGTCTTAGCCTCTGTTTGTGTGTGTGAGTGTGTGTGTGAGCGTGCGTGTGTGTGTGAGTGTGTGTGTGAGCGTGCCAGTGTGTGCGCGTGGGTTTGCCTGCGTATACATGTGTGTGCAAAGTGCAAGCCTAGGTGAGTCTGTGGTTGATTCAGCTCTGCTACTGCTCAGTGAGGTATGGGCTAAAGGTTCAAGGCGTGGGAGGCCAGGCCTGCAGAAAACCACAACTGTTTCCAAAAGCTTTATTACCTATTTGGCCTTAGCTTGTGATAAGATAAAACAGTACATGAATGTCATTCAATGTCCCCAATAGAAGTAGTATTAACTGAAGAGTCAGATAACCAGATAGCAACTTAAATATGTTTGAGTGCAATACCATCGGCACCTATACAGTATGTGGTCTGAACAGATATGGGTTCAACTACTATTTGAAATAATTTTAAATTCTTAAATCGGTACTTGATTGAGCTTGCCTGACTAAACGGACCAATAGAATGGTCTCTAACTGCAACCACCTGGTACTCCAGGCAGGCCAGAGCAAACGATCAAGGTTTTTGAAAGATTTCAAATAGTATCTGAACCCAGGTCTGGTGTGAGGGTCCTACCTAAGTGCCTGAACTAGCATGAAGAGGTTCAACAAAGGTGTTAAATGATGACTGCCTCCTACACATAGAGATGGGTAGAGGGCACGTGTTGTCACAAAGCCTGTTTAAGCATGGGCAGTATCATTGAAGTAGTCAACTGAGGCCATGAGGGCAGATGTCAGGGGCGGGCCTTCTTTCTAACTCTATGCTCCTACGCCAGAATGGAAATACCCCTCTACTACTCTCCAGACAGTCTCCACCAGACCCTACGATGGGTAGGCTGTGTATCGCTCTGATCACACTGTTAAGTGAGTAAACTTTTACATTACAGTTCTATATTGATCGATTTGAGATGAAAATTAATGGTTCCCCATTACTTCACTGTAAAAAAATTGATTTGTGTTATTTTAAGGTATTTTTTGGCATAGAGTCCAATCTGTGGTCTATCATGTGTGTTGTAGGCCATGAAACTGCATAGCAGGCCATCTTTATTGTAAAGGGACTTTAAGTCTCTAACATTGTTGTAGTTTCGTAGCGTTCATCCTAACACTGTTCCTCTGCTACCTGTAGGTGCTGTTTCCACCGGTCAGTTCATCCTAACACTGTTCCTCTGCTACCTGTAGGTGCTGTTTCCTCCAGTCAGTTCATCCTAACACTGTTCCTCTGCTAACTGTAGGTGCTGTTTCCTCCAGTCAGTTCATCCTAACACTGTTCCTCTGCTACCTGTAGGTGCTGTTTCCTCCAGTCAGTTCATCCTACCACTGTTCCTCTGCTACCTGTAGGTGCTGTTTCCTCCAGTCAGTTCATCCTAACACTGTTCCTCTGCTACCTGTAGGTGCTGTTTCCTCCAGTCAGTTCATCCTAACACTGTTCCTCTGCTACCTGTATGTGCTGTTTCCTCCAGTCAGTTCATCCTAACACTGTTCCTCTGTTACCTGTAGGTGCTGTTTCCTCCAGTCAGTTCATCCTAACACTGTTCCTCTGCTACCTGTAGGTGCTGTTTCCTCCAGTCAGTTCATCCTAACACTGTTCCTCTGCTACCTGTAGGTGCTGTTTCCTCCAGTCAGTTCATCCTAACACTGTTCCTCTGCTACCTGTAGGTGCTGTTTCCTCCAGTCAGTTCATCCTAACACTGTTCCTCTGCTACCTGTAGGTGCTGTTTCCTCCAGTCAGTTCATCCTAACACTGTTCCTCTGCTACCTGTAGGTGCTGTTTCCTCCAGTCAGTTCATCCTAACACTGTTCCTCTGCTACCTGTAGGTGCTGTTTCCTCCAGTCAGTTCATCCTAACACTGTTCCTCTGCTATCTGTAGGTGCTGTTTCCTCCAGTCAGTTCATCCTAACACTGTTCCTCTGCTACCTGTAGGTGCTGTTTCCTCCAGTCAGTTCATCCTAACACTGTTCCTCTGCTACCTGTAGGTGCTGTTTCCTCCAGTCAGTTCATCCTAACACTGTTCCTCTGCTTCCTGTAGGTGCTGTTTCCTCCAGTCAGTTCATCCTAACACTGTTCCTCTGCTACCTGTAGGTGCTGTTTCCTCCAGTCAGTTCATCCTAACACTGTTCCTCTGCTACCTGTAGGTGCTGTTTCCTCCAGTCAGTTCATCCTAACACTGTTCCTCTGCTACCTGTAGGTGCTGTTTCCTCCAGTCAGTTCATCCTAACACTGTTCCTCTGCTTCCTGTAGGTGCTGTTTCCTCCAGTCAGGATGGGATCTCTGCAGCAGAGGTGGAGCTGAGAGTCAGACCAGGAGACAACATCACTCTCTACTGTGACTGTATCATAACTACTGGAGTATACATTATATGGTATAGGAACTGTTCTCACAAGTACCAGCCACCTCTTGTTATTTCAACTACGAGTTGGCATAACCCTTTCCCTGGATATAATGTGGTGTGGAACCCCTCTAACAACTCCTATGATCTACTGATTGAGAACATCACTGGATCTGACCTGGGACTCTACTACTGTGGGACTAAGGAGACTAACGTGGTGGAAGAAGGAAAACTAATTAAACAGAAAGAGTTGTACCACTATGGAAACATCACCACTAGGATTTCACTGGGTAAGAACTATTATTATTCTATATATAGATCTTCTTGCTGTATCTTTAGTATTATTAATATTGTGTTAGTATTGGTGTGTCTGGGTTCCATTAAATGTTATTTTGAATCAATCATCCGAGGCTGATCTAGGGTCATAAAACATTGCCTCAAGATCATCTGTAAACATCCAATCAGCAGTAGATAATTGACAACTCACTCTAAGAGTTTAGTTCTGTTTGTGTTTAATGTTTTGTCCAGACGTCAGTCCTCCTGAGTCCTCCTCCTCTCCTGATGTAGACTGTGGACTGTGTTGGATGTTGCTGTTCAGTCTGTGTCCTGTGTCTGCTCTCCTCTCCTCCCTCCTCTCCTCTTTCTGTGTCTACTACTTCTGCAGAACAACAGGTAAACTAACTTCATTATTAATAGCATTATGTTTTCTTTTTTCTTTCACTATTTCATAGCATGCACTGACTCACTCATTCCTTTTGACGATTTGATTGATTTAAATTCCATCTTACTAACTGTTGAAGTAAGGAACATCCTACATCCTAAACTTCCATTTTTGACAACATCAATAATATACAAAATTGATTATTTTACTTACAAAGTTAGTATACATTCACTCTCACTTAATCTGTTTTACTCTCCAACTCAATCACTCAATGAAATAATCAATCAATCAATAAACCAGCCATCAATCATTCAATCAATCAAACCTTCTTTCAAATACTCTGGTAAACTAATGTAAACCATGTTAAATTGACAATTCAATATCAGATGTGTTCTTTACTTGTTGTTTTAATGGTGATAATTCTTCTTCTGCAGCTGCAGCTGAGACTCATGTTCCTCTGAACAGGACTACCACCAGGGGAAGTGACAGCAGAGAGAAGGTATAGTCAGAATGGGTGTTGTAGTTCTTTGACTGGTGGCCATCTCTATTTGTAGTCCATGTGATTTGTAACCCAGTACTATTCAAAGCATTGGCGAGTATACTCATTAAAAACTAAAGTAATGAGCAGTAAAACATAGTGACATGATGCATTTCATGAAATAATAATAATGTATGATTATATATGAATAATATTAACAGATTAATTGTCCCCCTCTGTCTCCCTCTCTCTCTCTCTCTCTCTCTCTCTCTCTCTCTCTCTCTCTCTCTCTCTCTCTCTCTCTCTCTCTCTCTCTCTCTCTCTCTCTCTCTCTCAGGAGGAAGGAGATCTGTGTTATGCCTCGTTGGATATCCGTCAGGGACAGAGGAGACCAAAGAAGAAGAAGAGAGTCCAGAACTCTGACTTCAGTACCTACACAGCCATCAATTCCAGCAGAGTGTGAGACCTATACCAGTCATCAATACCAGCAGAGTGGGACCTATACCAGCCATCAATACCAGCAGAGTGTGAGTCCTATAGCAGCCATCAGTACCAGCAGAGTGTGGGACCTATACCATCCATCAATACCAGCAGAGTGGGACCTATACCAGCCATCAATACCAGCAGAGTGTGAGACCTATACCAGCCATCAGTACCAGCAGAGTGAGACCTATACCAGCCATCAATACCAGCAGAGTGAGACCTATACCATCCATCAATACCAGCAGAGTGAGACCTACACCCTCCATCAATACCAGCAGAGTGAGACCTATACCCTCCATCAATACCAGCAGAGTGTGAGACCTATACCCTCCATCAATACCAGCAGAGTGTGAGACCTATACCATCCATCAATACCAGCAGAGTGGGACCTATACCAGCCATCAATACCAGCAGAGTGAGACCTATACCATCCATCAATACCAGCAGAGTGAGCCCTATACCATCCATCAATACCAGCAGAGTGTGAGACCTATACCATCCATCAATACCAGCAGAGTGTGAGACCTATTCCAGCCATCAATACCAGCAGAGTGTGAGACCTATACCATCCATCAATACCAGCAGAGTGAGACCTATACCAGCCATCAATACCAGCAGAGTGAGACCTATACCATCCATCAATACCAGCATAGTGTGAGACCTATACCAGCCATCAATACCAGCAGAGTGTGAGACCTATACCATCCATCAATACCAGCAGAGTGAGACCTATACCAGCCATCAATACCAGCAGAGTGAGACCTATACCATCCATTAATACCAGCAGAGTGAGACCTATACCATCCATCAATACCAGCAGAGTGAGACCTATACCAGCCATCAATACCAGCAGTGTGAGACCTATACCATCCATCAATACCAGCAGAGTGAGACCTATACCATCCATCAATACCAGCAGAGTGAGACCTATACCATCCATCAATACCAGCAGAGTGAGACCCATACCATCCATCAATACCAGCAGAGTGAGACCTATACCATCCATCAATACCAGCAGAGTGAGACCTATACCATCCATCAATACCAGCAGAGTGAGACCTATACCAGCCATCAATACCAGCAGAGTGAGAGACATATACCAGCCATCAATTCCAGCAGAGTGTGAGACCTATACCAGCCATCAATACCAGCAGAGTGTGAGACCTATACCATCCATCAATACCAGCAGAGTGAGACCTATACCAGCCATCAATACCAGCAGAGTGTGAGACCTATACCAGCCATCAATACCAGCAGAGTGTGAGACCTATACCAGCCATCAATACCAGCAGAGTGTGAGACCTATACCAGCCATCAATACCAGCAGAGTGAGACCTATACCATCCATCAATACCAGCAGAGTGTGAGACCTATACCAGCCATCAATACCAGCAGAGTGAGACCTATACCATCCATCAATACCAGCAGAGTGAGAGACCTATACCATCCATCAATACCAGCAGAGTGAGACCTATATCAGCTATCAATACCAGCAGCTGGGAGGAAAAACAACAGTTTTTATATTTTTACGAGTTACTTAATTTTTTGGGGGGATATTTGTTTAACCTTTTAAAATCATTTTCATACAACTTTTGTCTGTAGCCTTTTAATAATAATAACAATAGTGATTTAGAAAATGTTTTTAAGCTCACGGAATATGGTTTATTAACTATTGATATAGTTGCAGTTTGTAATTGTAGTTGTGAAAGTTCATTGTATTTCATTTTTTAAGTGTATTGATGTGTTAATGTAGCTGAATAAATATTGATTCAGTTTAATTAGATTGTATTTCATTATTTACTAAGCTAACATATGGAATTGTTTTAAGATGGTCATACCATGGATAATTTAGCTATTTGATTTAGAATTTTAGGACCCCTTTAGGTATAAAAATATATATATACAAAAATGTTTTGTTAAATATTTAATTTGGCCTTGACTACTATAGCCCATAGAAACACATTGAATAACACATTCATAAATGGCAAAAAAGACTGTCACAAAATAAATCATAAGTTTGAAGTGTCTGAAAGCTCAGGGAATATTTTAGTTTTGTGGGACATATTTAAGCTCTTATTTTTGTTGGCACCAAACTACCTCCATACTTCCATTCATTTGTATGGGTTACCTTCAGACGAGCCCTGTGGCACTTTAGGGGGTTGTACACCGAAACGGAGAACACCATCGTATTTGTGAGTCTCCCCTTTCCACAGTGGGGTCATATTAGTTTCTCGGACAAACCGTTCGGACGTTCTGTATTTTACTGTCTATGCCCTGGATTACCAACCTCTGCCTGCCCTTGACCTGTCGTCTGCTGCCCCCTGTTTTGTTAATAAACATCTGTGATTCGAACTGTCTGCATCTGGGTCTTATCCTGAGTTCTGATAACAAACAGATATGAGTATCCCCATGTCCTGACCCACCGTGTGTGTTCCCGACCCAGAAGGCAGCAGGAATGAGGAACAGAAACAGAGCTCTGGAGACCACCACCAGGACCCAGCTCAGACCATAAATAAATAATAATAATAAATAATCATAATCATATATATATATATGTTGAAATGAAATTGTTTTTTTCAGAGATTATAATGTTCTGTGGTATAATTCACCTGACTTCTCTATGTATCTCTATTGAGAATGTGTTTTAAAGCTTTACTGAGCTACTTTTAGTCAACTTCAACCATAGGCTAGGTGTTTGTATGAAACCATGGAAACTGCTGTGGTTCTGTTCAGCATCTGTCTTCCTCTAAAGACACACTCCATTAGCATATAGGCCACACCCTCTTATTATATTAATCACACCCTTGTCACTTCTAAGCCAACCCTCTTAGTATATAAGCCACACTCTCAAACAAAAACCTATCTGAAAGGTTGCTGGAGCCTTTCCAAACAGAATGGTATGACCTTAACATTGAGGAGACCATAGGGCAGAATTTCCCAAACTTGGTCCTGGGGACCCCAAGGGGTGCACATTTAAATATTTAAATTATCAGTTAATCATCAAGCGTTGATTATTTGATTCAGCTGTGTAGTGCTAGGGCAAAACCTAAACGTTCCATAGGGGTAAACTGCGTCAGTCTTGGATCATCTGTCTTGGAAGTAGCGCTGTTACTTTATCTGTTTATGATACAAGCAGTGTCTTCACATTTCACCACACCTAATTTCATAATGATTTCAAAATGCTTACGACAATTTAAGTAAATTAAATTAAATAAAAGTTTTTTTATTTAAAAACACACCACTTTACAAAAAGCTTTTGAAACTATGATTTTACTCTGATAGATCCAATGCAGGTTCGATCTACAGTAAAATGTATGCAAGTTTAAAAACATCAATTGTTATAATTATAAAAGTAATAATAATAACCATTAAAAAAAACGACTAGTAAAAAAAATTCTAAACTCATTTTCATAATTTCAGAGAGAGAGAGAAAGATATCGGAAGTGAAAATTATTCCATAAAAAATTTATTCACTGTGAAAAAAACATCAAACTCCTTGTCCTCCCAGCTAAGTCCCTATTGTTGACCAATCACTGACAAAGGGGCGTAGACTTCGGCTACCGACTTCGGCCCACCGACAAAACCCTTACCGAAGTCCAAAACGAACAAAAACATCAAAACATGTCGTCATAATATATGCAGAAACTCTTCCGAACTGTTTCGTCTGGGATGCATGCGGACGCCTTTGACCACACCCTCAGCCTGTCAGCCACACCTCCAAACACAGACCTCTCTGAAAGGTCGCTGGAGCCTGAAGACTGAATGGCATTGACCTGGAAGAGACCATAGTGCCCTCATACTCAACTCTGGACCTCAAAGACAGTTCCACTGGGGTTTTTTTCATTGTTCCCTTCTAATCAGGGATTGATTTAGACCTGGGACACCAGGTGGGTGCAATTCATTATCAGGTTGAACAGAAAACCAGCAGGCTACGGACCTCGTAGGGTAAGAGTTGAGTACCCCTGCCCGGCATAGTGGGAGACAATGAAATAATGAAATAAAATCTAATGAAACTGAATCAATATTTATTGAAAATTGCATTTCAAACACATCAATACACTGCACAAATTAATTACAATGAAATACCAACAATTAAACTTCCAAACTGAAACTCTGTCAAGACCTATATAAACATATTCCCTGAGCTTAAAAACATTTTAAAATCACTATTGTTCTAATTATTAAAAGGCAAATGCAAAAATGAAAGGCTACAGACAAAAGTAAAATACACAAAAGTCACCAGTACAAAAATGAAAAAGTAAAATAACTCATACTATCAAAGCTGTCATACTTTGTCCTTCCAGCTAAGTCTATAATGGTATAGATCTCACACTCTGCTGGTATTGATGGTTGGTATAGGTCTCACTCTGCTGGTATTGATGGATGGTATAGGTCTCACACTCTGCTGGTATTGATGGTTGGTATAGGTCTCACTCTGCTGGTATTGATGGCTGGTATAGGTCTCACACTCTGCTGGTATTGATGGCTGGTATAGGTCTCACACTCTGCTGGTATTGATGGCTGGTATAGGTCTCACACTCTGCTGGTATTGATGGCTGGTATAGGTCTCACACTCTGCTGGTATTGATGGCTGGTATAGGTCTCACACTCTGCTGGTATTGATGGATGGTATAGGTCTCACAATCTGCTGGTATTGATGGCTGGTATAGGTCTCACACTCTGCTGGTATTGATGGCTGGTATAGGTCTCACACTCTGCTGGTATTGATGGATGGTATAGGTCTCACACTCTGCTGGTATTGATGGCTGGTATAGGTCTCACTCTGCTGGTATTGATGGATGGTATAGGTCTCACACTCTGCTGGTATTGATGGCTGGTATAGGTCTCTCACTCTGCTGGTATTGATGGAGGGTATATGTCACACACTCTGCTGGTATTGATGGCTGGTATAGGTCTCTCACTCTGCTGGTATTGATGGATGGTATAGGTCTCACACTCTGCTGGTATTGATGGATGGTATAGGTCTCACACTCTGCTGGTATTGATGGCTGGTATAGGTCTCACACTCTGCTGGTATTGATGGATGGTATAGGTTTCACTCTGTTGGTATTGATGGCTGGTATAGGTCACAATGCTGGTATTGATGGCTGGTATAGGTCTCACACTCTGCTGGTATTGATGGATGGTATAGGTCACACTCTGCTGGTATTGATGGCTGGTATAGGTCACACACTCTGCTGGTATTGATGGCTGGTATAGGTCACACTCTGCTGGTATTGATGGCTGGTATAGGTCACACACTCTGCTGGTATTGATGGCTGGTATAGGTCTCACACTCTGCTGGTATTGATGGCTGGTATAGGTCACACACTCTGCTGGTATTGATGGCTGGTATAGGTCTCTCACTCTGCTGGTATTGATGGCTGGTATAGGTCTCTCACTCTGCTGGTATTGATGGAGGGTATAGGTCACACACTCTGCTGGTATTGATGGCTGGTATAGGTCTCTCACTCTGCTGGTATTGATGGAGGGTATAGGTATATAATATAATAATAATATATAATAATATAATAATAATATAATTAGTCATTTAGCAGACGCTCTTATCCAGAGCGACTTACAGGAGCAATTAGGGTTAAGTGCCTTGCTCAAGGGCACATCGACAGATTTTTCACCTAGTCGTCTCGGGGATTAGAACCAGAGACCTTTCGGTTACTGGCACAACGCTCTTAACCACTAAGCTACCTGCCGCCCGGTCACACACTCTGCTGGTATTGATGGCTGGTATTGGTCTCACACTCTGCTGGTATTGATGGCAGTGTAGGTACTGAAGTCAGAGTTCTGGGATCTCTTCTTCTTTGGTCTCCTCTGTCCCTGACGGATATCCAACGAGGCGTAAAACAGATCTCCTTCCTCCTGAGAGAGAGAGAGAGAGAGAGAGAGAGAGAGAGAGAGAGAGAGAGAGAGAGAGAGAGAGAGAGAGAGAGAGAGAAGAAGAAAGAGATAGTTTTTTATAAGTAATCTGTTACTGTAATTGTTATATCATCATACAGTATGATTACATCATAAAATATATTATGTTTTATTGCTTATTCCATTAAATTTTTTAAGAGTATACTTGCCACTGATTTGAATAAGACTGGGTTAAAAAAACTTGGACTACAAAACAAGATGGACACTCGTTATAGTTTTACCCATTCTGACTGTACAGATGGCCCCCCATTATAGAACTACAACACCCACTCTTCCTGTACAGATATAGTACCTTCTCTCTGCTGTCACTTCCCCTGGTCGTAGTCCTGTTCAGAGGAACCTGAGTCTCAGCTGGAGCTGCAGAGTAGAGTTAGGCAGTGTTAAAATAACACATCTAAGGACATATACTAACTTTTAGGGCTTTATTTTTAAAAAACCTTAATGCAATGGTACATCTTAGTGCTGGCAGTAGCAATATAGGTTCGGGGGTGTATCAGAAATATTTTTGCTATTTTCACAACCGCAGTAACTGGCGCAAAAGGGCTGGGTTTTGATGATATAAACAAGTTGTGGGTGTGTCCCTCACTGGCCAATCAGAACGTGCTCCATGGCTAAATATGTGGTTGCTTCAAGGTGTGTATTTAAAGGTATTTTTATGTATTGCATTTGTCATCAACTCCAACTCCAGTGTTAGTCCTTTATAGCGTAGTTCATTAAATTGCCTGCTCCGTGTTTTCTAAATATGTTGAACATGTTTGCACATTGTTCTAATTGCATCGCTTTAATATGGAAATACATTGTGAAACATAGGCTAGAGCAGTGCTTCTCAATTATTTTCTGTTACGCCCCCCCTAGGAAGAAGTAAACATTTCGCGCCCCCCAACTCTCCGCCGCGACTGTAAATAGTATAATTTGTCTATAAAATTGTTATATGTACACCTTTGCATAACATTGTATCCTTATTAACATTAAAGAAAATAAAAAAGAAAGAAATATAGATCAACTTACAACAAAGAATAACTTTATTAACATTGTAACAGAAAATACTTAAAGTGCATCAATTTGCCTGAAATTTAAAAAAAAATGCAACCCTTATTTAAACTGTAAACATTTTTTGACCATTTGATACTGAAAAATAAAATTAAATATAATCAATAAATAATAATACATTCAAATTGATCAGCAACATTAACTCAGGAGCACAATATATGAAACACTTATAAAACAAAAATGAATAAAACAATTTGTGCTGATTTTTTTATTTTTTATTTTTATAAAAATGAGGAAGTCAGGATTAATGGCTACAATGAGCACGTTTTGCAGTGCACAGCTTTTCGAAGCGGGGTTTGAAGCATGATACTGCAACTCTCAGTGTCATTGGCGACGGTGTCATTGGACAGAGGGATAGTTTTTATTTTTGCAGCACTTGCGTCATCCAGCATGACAGAGACCGTGTCTAATGCTGCAGGCAGTATCAGCTCCTCTGCTATGGAGTGGGGTTTTCTGCACTGAGCAATTTGGTACGGCACCTTATATGATGCTAACAGTGCTCGCTGGTTTACTGAAGTAGCATTCACAAAGCGGGACGATTGTTGCCAATATTCGGCACGTTTTCGCTGAAAAAACTCAAGCGGCTTATCAGCGTGATTGGGGTGTAATGTCTTTAAGTGACGCCTTAATTTATTTGGCTTCATGCTGTCCGCTGCCAACATTTTTAGACACAGTAAACATACCGGTCTTTCCTCGTCTCCCACCGTAGTCACAGTGAAGCCAAGCGCTACATACGCTTCGTCATATTTCCTCGTCTTCGCTTTCGGGAGACTTTGTCTCATTATCTCCGTCTCTCTCCGCCTTTCTTTTCATCCCTGTTAGATATGTTTCCATGGTGTCTCTTAAGGGTTTGTTATCTGCACTTCATATCTCCTGCTCTGTGCTCGTTCGGTGCAAAAAAAAAACTACTCCCTGCGGCTAAAAAAAGCATGTTCCCCGGGGTCACACGCGCCCCCCCTGGCATCGCTCCGAGCCCCCCCCAGGGGGGCGCGCCCCACTATTTGAGAAGGACTGGGCTAGAGCATTCAAACTGATATAGGGGCTAAGCCTACTGTAAATTGCTGGACATGGACACGCCAAACATAGTCAATAAGCAAGATTAAATTAATTAGGCTATTGATAAGGCCTAAAAAGACACAGTATAATGCTAATCAGTTTCTAATAAAAACTAAACAACAACTATGTCTAAATACAGGTACAGGCACCATAATAGCTCCCTGTGGGCTTATAATACAGACAAGACAAGTTAGACTATGGAGGGTTTTACAACTTTTCACAGGAGCTGGATAATGATCCAATTTAAAGAGATTCACCGTCACAAACGGCACATATTTCCTTCCGTGGGCGTCATGCCTGGATAGGGTACGCTTCCACGCTCAAAATCATCTGCGTTACCGTTAAGACCTGCTTTTTAGTGGCTCTAAAAACGTGCCATTAGCGCGGCGTGAAATGATCACTTTTTTTGCTTGTTTTTTAAGGACACACCTCTAAAATGTCCGCCCCTCCCAGTGCAAGTGACAGGTAGATTGACGAACCATTAGGGGCTGGAAAATGCCAGTGTTCCAGTTTTTACATGACTAAATTGCTAATTAACGTGCGTTTGACACTTGTGGCAGCAGAACATAGAGGCCTTGAAGTTAAATAACCAGTTGTTACATTATTTATGGTGTCGTCAATAACAGAAGATTAGGCTATAGGACGTTTACTTCAATAGTTAGTAAGATTGAATTAAAATTCATCACATCAAAAAAAATGAATGAGTGAGTGCATGCTATGAAATAGTGACAGAGCACATAATGCTATTAATAATGAAGTTAGTTTACCTGTTGTTCGGCAGAAGGAGTAGACACAGAAAGAGGAGAGGAGGGAGGAGAGGAGAGCAGACACAGGACACAGACTGAACAGCAACATCCAACACAGTCCACAGTCTACATCAGGAGAGGAGGAGGGGGACTCAGGAGGACTGACGTCTGGACAAAACATTAAACACAAACAGAACTACTCTCTTAGAGTGTCCAATCCAACACAGTCCACAGTCTACATCAGGTGTTCTGTCATCTGGACAAAACACACAGTTATAAATGGAGAACTATGATCATAGGAGGAGGGCTCAGGAGGACTGATATTTTGTTGCATTACAACCTATAATTTAAATGGATTTTTATTTGGATTTCATGTCTTTTTATTTGGATTTCATGTCTTTCGAGTGGCGCAGTGGTCTAAGGCACTGCATTGCAGTGCTAGCTGTGCCACTAGAGATCCTGGTTCGAATCCAGGCTCTGTCGTAGCCGGCTGCGACCGGGAGACCCATGGGGCGGCGCACAATTGGCCCAGGGTAGGGGAGGGAATGGCCGGCAGGGATGTAGCTCAGTTGGTAGAGCATGGCGTTTGCAATGCCAGGGTTGTGGGTTCGATTCCCACGGGGGGCCAGTATGAAGAAAAAAAAGTTACAAAAAGAAAAAAGAAAAAGACAAAATAACTAAATAATAATAATAATACAATTCATGTATGCACTCACTAACTGTAAGTCGATCTGGATAAGAGCGTCTGCTAAATGACTAAAATGTAAATGTATGTAATGGACATACAAAAAATAGTCCAAATTGGTGAAGATCAATTTTTTTTTAAATATAAATAACGGAAAAGTGGTGTGTGCATATGTATTCACCCCCTTTGCTATGAAGCCCCTAAATAAAATCTGGTGCAACCAATTACCTTCAGAAGTCACATAATTAGTTAAATAAAGTCCACCTGTGTGCAATCTAAGTGTCACATGATCTGTCACATGATCTCAGTGTATATACACCTGTTCTGAAAGGGCCCAGAGTCTGCAACACCACTAAGCAAGGGGCACCACCAAGCAAGCGACACCATGAAGACCAAGAAGCTCTCCAAACAGGTCAGGGACAAAGTTGCAGAGAAGTACAGATCAGGGTTGGGTTAGAGAAAAATATCTGAAACTTTGAACATCCCACGGAGCACCATTAAATCCATTATTAAAAAATTGAAAGAATATGGCACCACAACAAACCTGCCGAGAGAGGGCCGCCCGCCAAAACTCAGGGACCAGGCAAGGAGGGTATTAATCAGAGAGGCATCAAAGAGACCAAAGATAACCCTGAAGGAGCTGCAAAGCTCCACAGCGGAGATTGGAGTATCTGTCCATAGGACCACTTTAAGCCGTACACTCCACAGAGCTGGGCTTTACGGAAGAGTGGCCAGAAAAAAATAAGCAAACATGTTTGGTGTTCGCCAAAAGGCATGTGGGAGACTCCCAAACATATGGAAGAAGGTACTCTGGTCAGATGAAACTAAAATTGAGGGGGGGATAGTTATGCACGCTCAAGTTTTCAGTTTTTTTGTCTTATTTCTCAAAATATTTTGCATCTTCTAAGTGGTAGCCATGTTGTGTAAATCAAATGATACAACCCCCCCCAAAAAAATCCATTTTAATTCCAGGTTGTAAGGCAACAAAATAGGTATAAATTAACCTCAACCTCATTCAAGGAAACAAAACATGCCAATACCAAATATAGAGCCTTTAGATAAAGCTTGAACAATGACATTTTTCTTACCAAATGAAAGGTAGCAGAGGTAGCAGAGGAACAGTGTTAGGATGAACTGACTGGAGGAAACAGCACCTACAGGTAGCAGAGGAACAGTGTTAGGATGAACTGACTGGAGGAAACAGCACCTACAGGTAGCAGAGGAACAGTGTTAGGATGAACTGACTGGAGGAAACAGCACCTACAGGTAGCAGAGGAACAGTGTTAGGATGAACTGACTGGAGGAAACAGCACCTACAGGTAGCAGAGGAACAGTGTTAGGATGAACTGACTGGAGGAAACAGCACCTACAGGTAGCAGAGGAACAGTGTTAGGATGAACTGACTGGAGGAAACAGCATCTACAGGTAGCAGAGGAACAGTGTTAGGATGAACTGACTGGAGGGCATTCAACACCATTATCCCAGAAACCCTAGTCACTCCAATTCGCATACTGCCCCAACAGGTCCACAGATGACGCAATCTCAATCGCACTCCACACTGGCCTTTCCCACCTGGACAAAAGGAACACCTATGTGAGAATGCTGTTCATTGACTACAGCTCAGCGTTCAACACCATAGTGCCCACAAAGCTCATCACTAAGCTAAGGACCCTGGGACTAAACACCTCCCTCTGCAACTGGATCCTGGACTTCCTGACGGGCCGCCCCCAGGTGGTAAGGGTAGGCAACAACACATCTGCCACGCTGATCCTCATTACTGGGGCCCCTCAGGGGTGCGTGCTCAGTCCCCTCCTGTACTCCCTGTTCACCCACGACTGCATGTCCAAACACGACTCCAACACCATCATTAAGTTTGCTGATGACACAACAGTGGTAGGCCTGATCACCGACAACGATAAGACAGCCTATAGGGAGGAGGTCAGAGATCTGGCAGTGTGGTGCCAGGACAACAACCTCTCCCTCAATGTGAGCAAGACAAAGGAGCTGATCGTGGACAACAGGAAAAGGAGGGCCGAACAGGCCCCCATTAACATCAACGGGGCTGTAGTGGAGCGGTTCGAGAGTTTTAAGTTCCTTGTTGTCCACGTCACCAATGACCTATCGTGGTCCAAACACACCAAGACAGTCGTGAAGAGGGCACGACAACACCTTCTCCTCCTCAGGAGACTGAAAAGATTTGGCATGATCCTCAAAAAGTTCTACAGCTGCACCATCGAGAGCATCCCACCCCCCCCCCGTGTGTGTCTGTGTGTCTTTGTCTGTGTGTGTGTCGTCTGTGTGTGTGTCTGTGTGTCTTTGTCTGTGTGTGTGTGTATGTGTGTGTGTGTCTGTGTGTGTGTATGTGTGTGTGTGTGTGTGTCTGTGTGTGTCTTTGTCTGTATGTGTGTGTGCTTGAGTGTGTGTGCACCCCCCCCCCCCCCCCCACATGTGAAAGTATAGGAAACATCACAATATCTCAATAACAAATCTAGTCAACCATAAAATCACATAAATGAATGAGATATCAGGCAGCTGTTAGACCCAGTAAAACACTAGTGTACTTACATAGCAGAGCAGTGAGAGCAACACACAGCCTGTCCATCTCGTGGTCTGATGGTGTTATGGTGACTGTCAGATAGGAGCTGGGTCTTAGGTGAGTATTTCCGTGTTCATGACTTGACATACTTTACCATGAAAGGACATACGAGCAGCGATTGGTTCGATCGAGTGGAAAGTTTTCAGCTTGTGGTCCTTTTCTCTGAAACCCATGTTGTGTGACATGAAGAGGAGGGTCTAGCATCGAGGTAAACAGGTTTCAAAGTAACGTGACGTCAATGGAAAATATTCAGCTTCTTTGAGGTGTTCACCTTAGACAGCAACACTTATAGGCATCAGCGGGCGATCAATTCAACATCAACTCAAAACATCCTGTTTATGTAGATTACATTTTGATAACTGACTTTGACCTTTGACCTTTGAAGGAAAGACATAGGAGACGGTAAGCCTAAAGTTGGCCAATCAGCGTTTTATATATGTACAGTAGTAGTCAGAATGCATCAAACCTATAGTTTGATTGATTAAACATTAAAGTAATCTAACAGTATAGATATAAATCCCGAGCCAGTCTATTTGAACTGGTTTAAGTGGTGTGACACTCAGAGAGGGACATCTAGGTCCCTATTTAAACTGGAACAGACAGTTGTTGGCCTTTTGTCCAGTGGTTCACACCACAAAACTTCTATCATGGAGACTCACGAGGTCACAGGACTCAACAAGCATAGAGATACTGAATCTATGTTATTTTTCATGATGGATCTTTGTGTTTAGAACACTAAACTATGGTGGTGATAATAGTAAACTAAAATACCCAAGATGCATTGGAGAATGTGCTAAACAGTACTTTTTTTTTTTTATCCCATGCACACTCTGGTCAATATGTGTGAAGGGGAGAGATATCTGTGACAAATTAACTTGTAATAATAACGTTTGGACTCTCTTCCTCAGGCTGAATGACAGCACCA